>NW_024433108.1:0-10955 GCF_017639785.1 Mesocricetus auratus | reverse complement strand
TGTGTTCCAGTGCCTGCAGATCGCCTGGGAACTGCACAGAGCTCCCAATCCCGGTGGGAGCCAAGCACCCCAGACTCCAGGCCTTCTCTCCCACCAACGAGACCAGGAAACCAGAGGAGCCAGGGAGACCAGGGGAGTAGCTGTTCCGGATCAGGTACAACAGGACCCAGCATAGGGTCCAGGGGACCAGGTAGGAGGCTAAGCGCCCCAGATTCCTGTTCTTCTTCTCCACCCACGGGACCAGCATTTGGACAAGGAATAGAAGAACCACCAGATTATTGGACTTGCTAGCACCCACCAAAAGGGAACTCTGGTCCCCAGACCAGTAAGGGGCTCTTTCTGCACCCACTAGAAGAAGAGATGGGAAAGAGACAATACAAAAACACACTCAGCAACAGAAAAACAAATATGACACCGCCAGATTCTAGAGACTCCACACCAGCAAGACCCCAACATTCCAATGCGAACGAAGCAGAAGAGAACGACCTTAAAAGCACTTTCATGAAAATGATAGAGGCCCTAAAAGAGGATATAGGAAAATCCCTCAAAGAAATGGAAGAAAAAACAAACCAAAAAATGCAAGAAATGGAAGAAAAAACAAACCAAAAAATGCAAGAAATGGAAGAAAAAACGAAGCAAAAATGCAAGAAATGGAAGAAAAAACAAAGCAAATGAAGAATGCAAAAAGGCAGAAATGGAAGAAGAAACAAAGCAAAAAATGGTGAAAAAACAATGAAAAATGGAAGAAGAAACAAACCAAAAAAGGCAGGAAATGGAAGAAGAAACAAAGCACAAAATGCGAGAAATGGAACAAAAAGCAAACCAAAAAATGCAAGAAATGGAAGAAAGAACAAACCAAAAAATTCATAAAAGGCAACAAATGGACGAAAAGATAAACAGAAAATTGCAAGAAGCAATGCAAACACTGCAAGGGTTGAAAACTGAAATAGAGACATTAAAAAAACACAATCTGAAGAAAGGCAGAAAATAGAAAAGCTGGACAAACAGTCAGGCACTACCGATACAAGCATTACCAACAGAATAGAAGAGATGGAAGAGAGAATCTCAAGTGTTGAAGATACACTAGGAGAAATGGATTTATCAACCAAAGAAAACCTTAAATCCAACAAATCCTTAACACAAAACATCCAGGAAATATGGGACACCATGAAAAGACCAAACCTAAGAATAATAGGTATAGAAGAAGGAGAAGAAATCCACCTCAAAGGGGCAGAAGGCATATTCAACAAAATCATAGAAGAAAACTTTCCCAACCTTAAGAAAGACATGCCAGTGAAGGTACAAGAAGCCTACAGAACACCAAATAGAGTGGAACACAAAAAAATCCCCTCGCCACATAATAATCAAGATCCCAAACATACAGAATAAAGAAAGAATATTAAGAGCAGCTAAGGAAAAAAGTCAAGTAACATATAAAGGCAGACCTATCAGAATTACACCTGATTTCTCCATGGAAACTCTGAAAGCCAGAAGGTCCTGGATAGATATTCTACCTACACTAAGAGACCATGGATGCCAGCCCAGACTACTATACCCGGCAAAGCTCTCAATCACTATAGACGGAGAAAACAAGATATTCCATGACAAAACTAGATTCAAGCAATATGTGTCCACTAACCCAGCCCTACAGAAAATTTTGGAAGGAAAACTCCAACCCAAGGAAGCTAACTACAACCAGAAAAACATAGGCATTAGAGAATCCCTCTCTACCAACAGCCAAAAGAACAAAGGGGTGAAATTCCACACATAATTCCACCAACAACAACCATCGCAAATCGAAGAAGGATGAGCAATCAATGGTCATTAATATCCCTCAATATTAATGGCCTTAACTCACCCATAAAAAGACACAGACTAGCAGAATGGATTCGAAGACAGAACCCTTCCTTCTGCTGCATACAAGAAACACACCTCACCCTCAAAGACAGACATTACCTGAGAGTTAAAGGTTGGGAAAAATTTTTCAATCAAATGGACCCAAGAAACAAGCAGGGGTAGCAATCCTAATATCTAACAAACTAGACTTTAAAATAAAATCAATCAAAAGAGATGAAGGAGGTCATTACATACTCATCACAGGTGAAACCCACCAAGATGAAGTGTCTATCCTGAACATCTATGCCCCAAATACAAAGGCATCCACATTCGTTAAAGAAACATTATTAGAACTTAAATCTCATCTAAAGCCCCACACAGTTATAGTGGGAGATTTCAACACACCACTCTCACCACTAGACAGGAATACCAGACAGAAACTCAACAAAGAAGCAAAGGGTCTAATAGAAGTAATGACCCAACTGGGATTAACAGATATCTATAGAACATTTCATCCACATAAAAAAGAATATACCTTCTTCTCACCACCACATGGAACCTTCTCAAAAATCGACCACATACTTGGCAACATATCAAACCTCAGCAGCTACAAAAAATTGGAATAACTCCATGCATCTTATCAGACCACCATGCTTTAAAATTAGAATTCAACAACAACACAAATTGCAGAAAACCTACAAACTCATGGAAATTGAATAATGCTCAACTGCACCATCCCTGGGTCAAAGAGGAAATAAAAAAAGAAATTAAAGACTTCCTCGAATTCAATGAGAATGAAGACACAACATACCCAAACCTATGGGACACTTTGAAAGCAGTGCTACGGGGAAGATCATAGCACTAAGTGCTCACATGAAGAAACAGGAGAACAGTTATACCAGAGAATTAACATCACAGCTGAAAGCTCTAGAACACAAAGAAGCAAACTCCCCCAGGAGGAGTAGACGCCAGGAAATAATCAAATTGAGGGCTGAAATCAATAAAGTAGAAACCAGGAAAACAATACAAAGAATCAATGCAACGAAGAGTTGGTTCTTTGAGAAAATCAACAAGATAGACAAACCTTTGTCCAAACTTACCAAACAGCAGAGAGTGAACACGCAAATTAACAAAATCAGAAATGAAAAGGGGGACATAACAACAGACTCTGAGGAAATCCAGAGAATCATTAGGTCATACTTTGAAAACCTGTACTCCACAAAATTCGAAAATTTAAAGGAAATGGATGACTTCCTGGATAGCTATCACTTGCCAAAACTAAATCAAGAACAGATAAGCAATTTAAATAGACCTATAACCCCTATGGAAATAGAAGCTGTCATCAAAAGTCTCCCAACCAAAAAAAGTCCAGGTCCAGATGGCCTCAGTGCAGAATTCTACCAGAAATTCAAAGAACAGCTTATACCAATTCTTCTCAAAGTGTTCCACACAATAGAAGCAGAAGGGTCTTTGCCAAACTCTTTCTATGAGGCTTCAATAACCTTGATCCCCAAGCCACACAAAGATACAACTAAGAAAGAGAACTTCAGACCAATATCCCTCATGAACATTGATGCAAAAATACTCAATAAAATACTGGCAAATCGGATCCAAGAACACATCAAAACAATCATTCACCACGATCAAGTAGGTTTCATCCCAGGGATGCAGGGATGGTTCAACATACGAAAATCCATCAACGTAATCCACCATATAAACAAGCTGAAAAACAAAAATCACATGATCATCTCACTAGATGCTGAAAAAGCCTTTGACAAAATCCAACACCCCTTCATGATAAAGGTCTTGGAGAGATCTGGGATAACAGGGACATACTTAAACATAATAAAAGCTATATACAGTAAACCAACAGCCAACATCAAACTAAATGGACAGAAACTCAACGCAATTCCTCTAAAATCAGGAACAAAACAAGGCTGTCCACTCTCTCCATACCTTTTCAACATGGTACTTGAAGTTCTAGCTATTGCCATACGACAACAAAGGGGGATCAAGGGGATACAAATTGGGAAGGAAGAGGTCAAACTTTCACTGTTTGCAGACGATATGATAGTTTACATCAATGACCCAAAGAACTCTACCAGGGAACTCTTACAGCTGATTAACACCTTCAGCAAAGTGGCAGGCTACAAGATCAACTCAAGAAAATCAGTAGCCCTACTATATACAGATGATAAAAGGGCTGAAAGAGAAATCAGAGAAACATCACCCTTTACAATTGCCACAAACAACATAAAATACCTTGGGGTAACGCTAACCAAACAAGTGAAAGACCTGTATCGTAAGAACTTTGAATCTTTAAAGAAAGAAATTAAAGAAGCCCTCAGAAAATGGAAAGATCTCCCATGCTCTTGGATAGGTAGGATCAATGTAGTAAAAATGGCAATCCTGCCAAAAGCAATCTACAGATTCAATGCAATCCCCATTAAAATCCCAGCACAATTCTTCACAGACCTTGAAAGAACAATAATCAATTTTGTATGGAAAAACAAAAGACCCAGGATAGCCAAAACAACCCTGTTCAACAAGGCAACGTCCGGAGGCATCACCATCCCTGACCTCAAGCTCTATTATAGAGCTATAGTCCTGAAAACAGCTTGGTATTGGCACAAAAATAGACAGGTAGACCAATGGAATCGAATTGAAAACCCGGGTATTAACCCACACACATACGAACATCTGATCTTTGACAAAGAAGCTAAAAATATACAATGGAATAAAGAAAGCATCTTCAACAAATGGTGCTGGCATAACTGGAGACTGGCATGTAGAAGAATGCGGATCGATCCATGTTTATCGCCATGCACAAAACTTAAGTCCAAATGGATCAAAGACCTCAACATAAATCCAGCCACACTGAACCTCTTAGAAGAGAAAGTGGGTGGTACCCTTGAACGAATTGGTACAGGAGACAGCTTCCTGAACATAACACCAGTAGCACAGACAGTGAGATCAACAATTAATAAATGGGACCTACTGAAACTGAGAAGCTTCTGTAAGGCAAAGGACACAGTCAGCAAGACAAAAAGGCAGCCCACAGAATGGGAAAAATATTCACTAATCCCACATCTGACAGAGGGTTGATCTCCAAAATTTACAAAGAACTCAAGAAGCAAGTCTCCAAAACATCAAAGGACCCAATTAAAAAGTGGGCTGCAGAACTAAATAGAGAGTTTTCAATAGAGGAGTCTAAAATGGCTGAGAGGCACTTGAGAAAGTGCTCAACATCCTTAGCCATCCGGGAAATGCAAATCAAAACAACTCTGAGATACCATCTCACTCCTGTCAGAATGGCTAAAATCAAAAACACCAATGACAATTTATGCTGGAGAGGATGTGGTGAAAGGGGGACACTCCTCCATTGCTGGTGGGAGTGCCAACTGGTTCAGCCACTTTGGAAATCAGTATGGAGATTCCTCAGAAAAATGGGAATAAACCTACCACAAGACCCAGCAACTCCACTCTTAGGCATATATCCAAAAGATGCCCATTCATACAACAAAGATGTCTGTTCCACTATGTTCATAGCAGCTTTATTTGTAATAGCCAGAACTTGGAAGCAACCTAGATGTCCCTCAACTGAAGAGTGGATAGAGAAAATGTGGTACATCTACACAATGGAGTACTATTCAGCAGAAAAAAGAATGAGATTCGCAGGCAAATGGATGACACTAGAAGAAACCATCCTGAGTGAGGTAACCCAGTCACAAAAAGAGAAACATGGCATGTACTCTCTCATATATGGATTTTAGACATAGATCTGGGGAGTGCCAGCCTACAATCCTATGGCCAGAGAGTCTGGGAAACAGAAACTTCATTTAGTGGCTGATCGAAGAAGAGGCAGACTCCCTTGGTTAAGTACTGAGCTGAACTCCAGAAAGCCAGTAACAGAGAGGGAGGACTGATGATCAAAGGGATTAAGACTGGGCTGGTTTAACCCCCAGAAACAGCTGATCAGACAAAGGTTAACTCTTGAATCCCAGGCATCAGCCTGGGAATCCAGCATGGGACTGATCAAGACCCCCTGAATCTGGGTGTCAGTGAGGAGGCCTAGGTAATCTATTGAGCCTTGGGCAGCAGATCAGTACCCATCCCAAGTATACACACGGACTTTGGACTCCCATAGAACAATGTGAGGTGCACTCTCACCCTGAACTCTTGGGGAAGGGTCTAGGCCCTGCCCTATATGAAATGACAGACTATGGACACCCCCATGGAGGGCCTCACCCTCCCTGGGGGAATGAGGGGATAACGGGGGGGGTTGGGGGAGGGCATGGGAGGAGGGGAGGGAAAGGGAGAGGGACCTGGAACTGACTTGTGAAGCAACCTTGTTTCTTATCTAAATTTAAACTGGAAAATAAAATAAAATAAAAAGAAAAGAAAAGAAGAGTAGACACAAACAAGCATTAAGTAAGTAAAGCCCAGGAGGAAAATAGACTGAAAGATGTTTCTTTACAAAGAAGGGGATTGCAAAGATAATATTCTCCAGAACAAGATTGTTATGGACACAAACAAGGCAGCCCATACCCTTAGGAAAGATCTTACTAGGCTCACATTCTTGGGTGATCTTTTGCATTGCACGAAGCAGAAGGTCAAGGCAGAATTAGAAACCATCTCCCTAAATTTTAGTATTAAATACCTGTACCCCATGCTGACAACTAAACTGAGTATTGTTAAGGATCTCTCAGGTAGTTCTGTCTTTGAAGGATGAAGGAATTAGGGTGGACAGCTAAGCCCTGGCATCCTGTGGCAGTATTCCAGTCCCTGAATAGAGGCTGGGAGAGGCCCCTGGTGAAGGTGAAACCTCAGTTGCAATAGAACATCCAGGCTTAAAGGGGTCACAGAGAGAAGATGAGAGCCCAGAATGTTATTAGATACAGCTTAGTTGCAATGGAGGCCAGAGAATTATGCTGTAGATGCCAGTATAATGGCATGACTAAAGACATCAGAAGCTGTGGAGTAGAGCTCAGTGTGCTGTAGGGGTGCAGCTCCAAACTCTTTGGAAAAGCCAAGAGGGCAGTGAATGATCAGTGGACATCAGCATTTTACATTGTTTAATTTTGGTATTTCTTTGATTTGATCATCACTGTACCCTGATTTTTCCCACAAGGAGTTAAGAAGTTGTGCCATTTTTTACTGTACAAGATCTCACAGTTGAGACATTGAACTTTCAAAGTTACTTTGGAGTTTTCAAAAGACTATGGATATATAGTCCTGCTCCATGTCTGAAATCCATATATGAGTGACTATATACCATGATTGTCTTTTTGTGACTGGGTTACCTCACTCAGGATGTTTTTTTCTAGTGCCATCCATTTACCTGCAAATTTTAAGATTCCATTGTTTTTTTTCTGCTGAGTAATACTCCATTGTGTAAACATACCACAGAGAAACCATGTCTCATAAGAAAAAAACAAAAAAACCTCAACATCTAAAATGAAAGAAAAAGCTGATTGGTTGATAGCTAGGCAGGATTTTAGGGGCAGAGTGAATGTACTAAAGAAGGACAGAGTCTTGGGAGTCCACAAGCAGATAGAGCAGGAACCAAGATTAATGTGCAGTGTTGAAATAAGGGACCACCATGTAGCAGAGACTAGATAGGAAATATGGGTGAATTTAAAATGTAAGTATTTGCTAGTAATAAGCAGGATCAACTGAAAGAGCATTTATAATTAATAAAAAGTCTCTGAGTGGTTACTTGGGAGCAATTTCTGGGATACAGAGAAACTCTGCATACTAAAAGTTGTTTCAGATTTATTTCCCTCACTCTATGCTATTGCTTGAATTCACAAACTTTACTATGACACATAATCATAACTCTACTGCACTATTTACAATATGAATTTTAGTACAGATAACAAACAGTAGTAATACTAACATATTTAAACTCTTATCTTTTTGTAAACTTCAACAAATGTTTTAAGTTGCAGAAAATCAAATTGAATCCACTGGTCACAGGTCAAATGGACTCCTGTCACTGAAAACACTAAGTTTTATCACAGCCCAGTCTGTGGTAGTACCACACTACAGGAGATTTCTTTCCAGGCCAATGTCTTTGGGGTTGTGGTCCGGATCAGTTGAACAGCCTCAGACCCGGCCCTGAGTGTGGATGCAGGGAAGTTAATTACCCAAAAACATTAAAGGCAAGACAGAAACACCTTACAAAATTTCCCCACCTGTTTATTCTTGAGGATGGGATCTCTTCCCTATCCTCTGATCACCTCCCTCTTTACCTGGTCTTGTGTTCCCCCTTACCCATCTATCAAGACCATGGGCCTAGAGGTTCTTCCAAATGTATATCTAAGTAAAAGTTTTTCCCCTAATCTCCTTAACATTTTCTTCTATCTCTAGTCTGTCTCAGGAGATTTCAAATCAACTACAAACAGCACCAGCAACTACCTGGCCTCAGATGATTCCCCAGCATCTGGATCCTAGGCAACTCCAAAGTGGCTAGTCACAGACAATCCAGTCTAACAAGTTATTACATCACTGCCTACAATCCCTAGCAGCAGATGGTCCTGCAGAGACTGGATATCGACTGACACAGCCTAATTTTCAAGACTTTGACCAATACACCAGCTTCATTATATCCCTAAAAGTGATACCTCAATGTCAACAGGCAGCAGCTAGAGAGAATCACACCCAATTTCCCAATACCCAGAGATTCAATAATAAAACAAAAAGGTGGGAATGAAGGATATTATAATGGGCTCAAGATTGCCAAACATGGTATCGACAGGTTTTTCCTTTATCCTTCTCTCTCTGAGTCTAAAAACTACTAGATCACAATCCTAAAGCTAGTCACTTAGGTCTAGTTCCTTATTAGGCAGCTGACTTATTCTGGAGACAAAACACCAAGGTCCAACTATCCAAGTTCATTATTTGGCTAACATGTCCAATCAGGACTTACCAACTCATTCTAACACAGACTAACCCTTTATCATTCTAAAAATCCACTCGTATAACAAGGCCCACAGAGATGGATCCATTTCATCTTGGCTTAAGGTCCGAGAGTTCCAAACTATATTTACTCTTCCAAGTCTAAGGCAAGCCTGGTTAAATAACAAGAGACTGGGTCTGAGGTGTGGTTATTCTGAACCCTCAAGACTAGATAATTAGAGATTTAGTTTAAGTGTTGTTACTAGATGTTTGAAGAATTGAGGAAGAATACCTGTTTCTTCTTTGTCTTATGATAAGGAAGTCTGTTGCCATTTCCCACTTTTTGGTTTTAGTATATAAAATTGTTAAAGAATAAACTTGGTGCGTGCAGTATTCACTGGATTGCCATCCTGATTCTGTCCTCTGTCTTGATCTTTTCCTTAACATCTTTACGTGTCATTTCTCAACCCTCACTCTCCCTCTCAGGTACAAACTTATCATTTAGGCTGGATGTGACTGAAGCCCCACAAAGATGGGTTATTACAGATGGCTAATACAGATTCATGCTACAATGATAGGCTACCACATGGGCTACTACACTCCTGCAAAAATCACCTGCTGCTGCTGCTATCTCTCTGCCTTTGTCTGATCAAGAGGCGGCCCCCTCCACTCCTGTCCTTTGCTTGCTCCTTTGGATTAATACATATTCTTTTTACTGAGAATTTGGTGTCTGATTGTGTCCTGTATTGACTCCAGGGTGCCACTCTCCCTTGCAACACAGATTTCAAAGGATCCTGTCTACAGATATACACATAACTAAAAGAAATAAATATGAGTATAAATATAATTAACTTGGACTCAAACAAAGAAAAAGCAAAGACCATAAAAAGAAGAACTAAATGGTATGAAGCTTGCAAGAGTTCCATTCCTAGGAAGTTTGTTTTAATGAGTTTACTGATAGTCAGACTTGTCAGTTTTATTGGATTTGTAAAGTAAAAACCTCTGTGTGTCTGTGATGGCATTTACAAACACAGACAGAAGCCAGCCCTATGATCTAGTCAGTTCATCAATCTCTTTATGGAATCACACTGTGATGGCATCTCTGTGGTGGTAAGATACTAAAGGTGGAGCCTGACACAACACAGGTCTCTCCAGCCACAATTTTAGGAGATATATGTTGTCCTGACCTCTTCCATTGTTTCCTTTCCATTTCCCCCTGACCTCCATGATGTGCTCATCATACCCTTCTTCCAAGGATGGACTGATATCTCTGAAACTATGAGCCACATAAGTCCTTCCTAAGTCAGATGTTTTGCCTCAGTGGTTATAGAAGTTCACTGTTGATAAAAATTTAAACAGAAAGACACAAACAATACTTACACTTACTACACCAGAAAGGGAGTCCTGTTCTAGGGGAGAATCTAAAGTCCTTTGACACCATAAAGATCTCACCAGCATCTCTCCTATTTACATGAACACATTATCATGTTATCTGTACTCTGGTTCCCCAAAGTGCCTTCTTCTTCTGGGATGTTTTCCTGTGAGGACACAGGATTTATTCCTGAATAGATTGTTCAGAGAAGGGTGGTGATCTCATTCCTCCTGCTAGTCAAGCTAGGCTAGAGAAGGGACACATGACCTAGGCTTGGCCAAGGGCTGAGGACTTTGGGTCTTTTGAGGGAAACTTTCTCAACTTTCATATAAAGCCACTTGGAGAGATCATAGCTGAAGTCCCCTTGTTAAATGGCAGAACACAATTTCTTTTAGGCTTCAAATAAGTTGTATGGGAGAGTTTCTCTTTCTTGTAGGTTGTCTACAACCAGAAATAATCACAACTCATACTATTTCCCATTGAACCCTGACATTACCAATATTGGTGAATAGTTTCAGGGAAATCAGTTCAAAAAACAACCCAAATGGAACCCAAATAAGGACAATGACAATCCCTCCACATGACCCGTTTAGAAAGTGTAGATGTTGATGCCTGAGAGGCCAACAGGGGACTGATCCAGACTCCATGAATGTAGTGCCAGGGAGGAGGCCACAGAAATCACTGGGGCCTTGGGTAGTATATCACTGTTTACCATGGTTTTTGAATGAGATTTGGGAGCCCTTTCCTAATAGAGGCATGCTCTCTCAGCCTCGACACATGGGGAAAGACCTATGTCCTGCCCAGGATGAAATGACAGACTTTAGAAATCCCTACCCAAGGAGGACCT
>NW_024433107.1:0-12294 GCF_017639785.1 Mesocricetus auratus | reverse complement strand
CACTCTCTGCCTCAGAACTCAGTGAGGCTTGAGTCTCAATCTCTTGTAACTCTGCAAAAGCCTCTTTTGTGGCCTGGACTACCTGGCGGTGGCTAGCCTTATCTGTCAAGAGTGTGCCCTTCACTAATCTCCATAAGGAGAATGTGGATGGGGGCAGGGATTCAGGTCCCTCATTTCGTAAAAGTTGATGAAGATCACGGCGAACCTCCTCCCAATCTGGGATATTTAAGCTCCCCCAGTAATGAACCATGGACTGGCACGTTCAATCCATTTTAAAAAGCCTTCCAAGGTTTTAGGCTTTACTGTAGTCCCATGTCCTTCAAGTAACTTTTTAACTTGATACTGTAATTCAAGCTTCCCAGAACTATTCCCCATGGTTTCTTTTCTTTTTTCCCCAATCTGTCCCTGGCCAGAAAAAGAGATGAACCGGCTCACTTACCTAGCTTTCATGATCTCGGTGGGATTCTCCAATTGTCGCAATTGCTGTGCAGCCTGCATCCGAGAATGTAGCGAGGTGGTCGGGATAGATGACACAGAGACCGGTCGGTTGCTTTAAGAAAACTTTATGCTTCCCAAGTCAGCTTAGGAGGAGACCCCAGTCCGCTTAGGAGAGAGAAGTCTCAGGAGAAGTCTCTCCAAGAAAAAGGAGCTTCCCTTTTTAAGGACTTCTGCCATCCATCTACATACCATTCTTTCCAGACTTCTCACCCTCCTGGCTGGTGGTTTAATCTCCAGCCCCAGAATCAGGGAGACACCGCAGTGGGGGGACTGGAAGAGGCATCTAGCCATAGGGGGTGTGAAAGTCATGGTATCTCAGTGAGCAAGACCTTATCTGAGCCCTATTAAGAGCTTTAAAGCACTGAATTGTTTTCAGTAAACATTACACAAATGCCTGCTCCCAGGCCAAAGGGGAAGTGGGTTTCTGCTCAAGGTCTGGTATCCCCACACTTAACTTCTTGAAAACTAAGGGTACAACACTGTGTGAGAAACTATGTGCTTTACTTCCTTAAAACTAATGATACAACCCTGTGTGAGAAACTACATGCTAAATTTCTTGAAAACTAATGATACAAAACTGTGTTAGAAACTACAAATGTAATGTCTTGAAAATTAATGATACCACACTATGTGAGAAACTACACACATAACTTCGTGAAAACTAATGATACAACACTATGAGAAACAACGTGCTTAACATCTTGCAAACTAACGATACAAAAATGTGTAAGAAAATATGTGCTCTACTTCTTGAAAACTAATGATACAAAACTGTGTGAGAAACTACATGCTTAACTTCTTAAAAACTAATGATACAACACTGTGTGAGAATCTACACACATAACTTGGTGGCAATTAATGATACAACACTGTGTGAGAAATTACATGATTAAATTCATGAAAACTAATGATACAAAACTGTGTTAGAAACTACATGTGTAATGTGTATTAAACTAATGATACAACACTGTGTGAGAAACTACATGCATAACTTCATGAAAACTAGTAATACAACACTGTGTGAAAAATAAATACGTAACTTCTTTAAAATTAAGGGCACAAAATGTGAGAGAATCTACACGCATAACATTGTGAAAACTAACAATACAAACCTGTGTGAGAAACTACGTGCTTAACTTCTTGAAAACTAAGGATACAACACTTTGTGAGAAACTCCAAGCATAACTTCTTGAAATCTAATGATACAGCACTGTGAGAAACTACAAACATGACTCTTTAAAACTAACGACACAGCACTGTGTGAGAATCTACATGCTTAACCTCTGGAAAACAAAGGATAAAACACTGTGAGAGAAACTACATGCTTATCTTCTTGAAAACTAACGACACAACACTCTGTGCGAAACTACGTGCTTATCTTCTTGAAAACTAACGATACAAGGCTGTGTGAGAAACTACATTCTTAACTTCTTAAAATCTAACTATGATACACTGTGTTGGAAAATTCATTACAAAATTCTCGAAAACAGACGATACAACACTGTGAAAACTATCGACACAGCACTCTGTGAGAAACTACGTTATTAACTTCTTGAAAACTAACAATACAACACTGTGTGAGAACCTACATGCATAACCTCTTTAAAACTAACGATACAACACTGTGTGAGAAGCCACATGCGTGTCTTCTTCAAAACTAACCATACATGTGGAAGGATTTGGCAATAGGGTTGGATGGTTGGGGGGAAGGGGAGTGCAGGAGGAAGGGAGGGACAGGGAACTGGGATTGACATGTAAAACAAGCTATTTAAAATTAAAATAAAAAATGATAAAAAAATAACCATACATCACAAGGTGAGAATGTATATACGTAACTTATTGAAAACTAATGATACAATATATTGTGATAAATGCAAGCATAATCACTTTAAAAATAACTGTAAAAAACTATGTGAGAAACTACATTATTAACTTCTTAAAAACTAACAATTCAAAACTGGGTTAGACCTACATATTTACTATCTTTTAAAATAACCATACAACACTGCGTGTGAAAGTATGTGCTTAACTTCTTGAAAAGTTACTTGCTTAACCTCTTGAAATCCAAGGATACAACACTGTGTGAGAAACTACATGCTTACCTTCTTTAAAGATAATGATAGAACATTGTGTGAAAAACTACATGCTTAACTTCTTAAACACTAACGATACAACACTGCATGAGAAACTACGTTATTAACTTCTTGAAAACTAATGATACAACACTGTGTGAGAATCTATAAGCGTAAGGTCTTGAAAACTAATGATACAACACTGCGTGAGGCACTTCCAGCGTACCTTCTTGAAATCTAACAATACAACACCGCGTGAGAAACTACATATGTAACTTATTTACACCTAACGATATAAGACTGTGTGAGAGGCACTTGAGAAAGTGCTCAACATCCTTAGCCATCCGGGAAATGCAAATCAAAACAACTCTGAGATACCATCTCACTCCTGTCAGAATGGCTAAAATCAAAAACACCAATGATAATTTATGCTGGAGAGGATGTGGTGAAAGGGGGACACTCCTCCATTGCTGGTGGGACTGCCAACTGGTTCAGCCACTTTGGAAATCAGTATGGAGATTCCTCAGAAAAATGGGAATAAACCTACCACAAGACCCAGCAACTCCACTCTTAGGCATATATCCAAAAGATGCCCATTCATACAACAAAGATGTCTGTTCCACTATGTTCATAGCAGCTTTATTTGTAATAGCCAGAACTTGGAAGCAACCTAGATGTCCCTCAACCGAAGAGTGGATAGGTAAAATGTGGTACATTTACACAATGGAGTACTATTCAGCAGAAAAAAACAATGGAATCATGAGATTCGTAGGCAAATGGATGACACTAGAAGAAACCATCCTGAGTGAGGTAACCCAGTCACAAAAAGAGAAACATGGCATGTACTCTCAAATATATGGATTTTAGACATAGATCTGGGGAGTGCCAGCCTACAATCCTATGGCCAGAGAGTCTGGGAAACAGAAACTTCATTTAGTGGCTGATCGAAAAAGAGGCAGACTCCCTCGGTTAAGTACTGAGCTGAACTCAAGAAAGCCAGTAACAGAGAGGTAGGACTGATGATCAAAGGGATTAAGACTGGGCTGGTTTAACCCCCAGAAACAGCTGACCAGACAAAGGTTAACTCTTGAATCCCAGGCATCAGCCTGGGAATGCAGCATGGGACTGATCAAGACCCCCTGAATCTGGGTGTCAGTGAGGAGGTCTAGGTAATCTATTGAGCCTTGGGCAGCAGATCAGTACCCATCACAAGTATACACACGGACTTTGAACTCCCATAGAACAATGTGAGGTGCACTCTCACCCTGAACTCTTGGGGAAGGGTCTAGGCACTGCCCTATATGAAATGACAGACTATGGACACCCCCATGGAGGGCCTCACCCTCCCTGAGGGAATGAGGGGATAACGAGGGGGGTTGGGGGAGGGCACGGGATGAGGGGAGGGAAAGGGAGAGGGACCTGGAACTGACTTGTGAAGCAACCTTGTTTCTTATCTAAATCTAAACTGGAAAATAAAATAAAAATAAAATAAAATAAAAAAAGAAACAGAAAAAAAAATCTGTGTGAGAAACTACATGCCTATCTTGTTGAAAACTAATAATAGAACACTGTGTGAGAAACTACATATATAAATTCTTTAAAACAAATGAGACAACACTGTGTGAGAAACTATGTTATTAACTTCTTGAAAACTAACGATACAACACTGTGTGAGAACCTACAAGTGTAACATTTTTAAAACTATACAACAGTATGTGTGAATGTATAAGCGTAACTTCGTGAAAACTAACAATACAACACTGTGTGAAAAACTACGTGCTTTAGTTCTGAAAAAATTAGGATACAACACTGAGTGAGACAATGCCAGCGTAACTTCTTGAAAAATAAGGATACAACAGTGTGTGAGAAACTACATAGGTAAATTCTTTAAAACTAACGATACAACACTGTGTGATAAACTAAGTGATTAACTTCTTGAAAACTAACGATATAACACTGTCTGAGAAACTGCGTGCTTAACATCTTTAAAAGTAATGATACAACACTGTGTGAAAATCTACATACTTAATTACTTCAAAAGTAAGGATACAACAATATGTGAGAATGTATATGGGTAACTTTGTGAAAACTAACGAAACGACGCTGTATCAGAGACTACATGCGTATATTACTGAAAATTAATGATAGAATACTATGTGAGAAACTACATGCGAGGCTTCTTGAAAATTAACGATACAACACTGTGTGTGAAACTACATGCTTAACTTGTTGAAAAGAAACGATACAACACTGTGTGAGAACTACATGCTTAACTTCTTGAAAAATAATGATACAACACTATATGAGAAACGATATGCTTAACTTCTTAAACTAATGATACAATACTGTGTGAGAAACTACATGTGTAAATTCTTCAAAACTAACCAGACAACACGATGTGAGAATGTATATGCTTAACTTCTTGAAAACTAACTATACAACATATTTTGGGAAACTGCAAGTGTAACTTCTTTTAAAATAATGATACAACACTGTGTTAGAAACCATATGCGTAACTTCTTGAAAATTAACGATACAACACTGTATGAGAAACTGCATATTTAACTTATTTAAACCTAAAGATATAACACTGTGTGAGAAACTGCGTGCTGAAAATCTTGAAAACTACCGATGCAACAATGTATGATAAACTACGTTATTAACTTCTTGAAAACCAACGATGCAACACTGTGTGAGAACCTGCAAGTGTAACATTTTTAAAATTAACTTTACCACACTGTGTTAGAAACTACATGCTTAACTTCTTGAAAACTAAGTATAAAACACTGTGTGAGAAACTACATGCATAACACTTTGTAAACTAACGATACAACACTGTGTGACAAACTCCTTGATTAAGTTCAGAAAAACTAATGATACAACAATGTGTAAGAAACTGCCAGCGAAACTTCTTGAAATCTAACGATGCAAAACTTCGTGAGAAACTACATGCTTAACTCCTGAAAACAATGAATAAAACACTGTGTGAGAAACTACATGCATAACTTCTTGAAAAATAATGATACAACAGTTTGTGAAGAACTATGTACATAACTTAATGAAAACTAATGATACAACAGAGTGTGAGAATCTATGTGTTTCAGTTCTTGAAAACTAACGATACAACCCTGAGTGAAACACTTCCAGAATAACTTCTTGAAATCTAACGATACAACACTGTGTGGGAAACTACGTTCTTAACTTCATGAATAGTAATGATACACACACTGTGTTATATTCTGCAAGCGTAACTTCTTGAAAACTAACGATACAACACTGTGCGAGAAAGTACATGCTTCAATTCTTGAAATTTAATGATACAACACTGTGTGTAAAACTACATGCTTAACATATTTAAAACTAAATATACCACACTGTGAGAAACTACATGCTTAACTTCTGGAAAACTAACGATACAAGCCTGTGAGTGAAACTGTATATGTAACTTATTTAAATCTAATGAGACAACACTGTGTGAGAAACTACGTGCTTAACATATTGAAAAATAATGATACAACACTGTGTGAGAAACTATGTGCTTAACTTCTTGAAATCTAAGGATACGACACTGTGTGAGAAACTATGTGCTTAAGTTCTTGAAAACTAACAATAAAACACCGAGTGTGTAACAGCCAGGGTACCTTTTTGAAATCTAACAATACAACACTGTGTTAGAAACTGCATGTGTAACTTTTTAAAACTAACTATACAACACTGTGTGAGTAACTACATGGGTAACTTCTTGAAAACTAACAATACAACACTGTGTGAGGACCTACGTGCTTATCTTCTTGAAAACTAACTATAAAACACTGTGTGAGAAAGTGCAAGTGTTACTTTTTTAAAACTGACTATACAACAATATATGTGAATGTATAAGCAAAACTTCATGAAAACTAATGACTCAACACCATGTAAGAAACTATGTGCTTAATTTCTTGAAATCTAACAATACAACACTGTGTGAGAAACTACGTGCTTAAAAACTTGAAAACTAACGATACAAAACTGTATGAGGATCTACATGCATAACTTCTTTAATACTAACGATACAACACTGTTTGAGAAACTTATTGCTTAACTTCTTGAGAACTACACAACACTGTGTGAGAGACTACATATATAACTTCGTTAAAACTAACAATACAACACTGTGTGAGAAACTGCAACTGTAACTTCTTGAAATCTAAGGATACAACACTGTGTAAGAAAATACTTGCATAACTTTGTGAAAAATAATGATACAACACTGTGTGAGAAACTATGTACTTAACTTCTTGAGAACTATACAACACAGTGTGAGAAACTACGTACTTAACTTCTGGATATATTAATGGAAATTATAAACGAATAATTGTGATGAAGTAGCACTGAAAATAATTTTATGCTTGGTGGTCTCCATATCATGAACTGTATTAAAGAGTCACAACATTAAATGTTCCATTGGTGTCCTGACTAGCCATTCCTGTTTCCTGGATAAGGCAATCAAGAATATAGACAAAGAACAGAGCTGATCATGAAACCAAATTCCTGTTGTTACACCATTTCATCTTAAATAGGAGAACTAGATAAAACGGTATTGTCCTGCCTAACAAGACTGTTTTTTCCAGGTTTAAAAATGACAGCCCAGAGAGAAATGGTGTGAGTAGTAATTGATATGCTCAAATACAAATCCCTAGTCTCTGGAGCACTCAGCAATAAAGCCTATTTCAAGTTTTATTTTAAAGATTGTATTTATTTTATTATGTATACAGTATTCTGTCGCACCTGCTGTGCGGCCTGCATCCGAGAATGTAGCGAGGTGATCGGGATAGATGACACAGAGACCGGTCGGTTGCTTTAAGAAAACTTTATCTTCCCAAGTCAGCTTAGGAGAGAGCTCTCAGAAGAAATCTCAGGAGAAGTCTCTGGCGAAATCTCTGGAGAAGTCTCCCCAAGAAAAAGGGCTTCCCTTTTTAAGGACTTTTGCCATCCATTTACATACCATTCTTTCCACTTCTCACCCTCCTGGCTGGTGGTTTAATCTCCGGCCCCAGAATTGGGGAGACACCACAGGGGGCAGGAAGAGGCATCTAGCCGTAGGAGGTGTGGAAGGCATGGTATTTCAGTGACCCAGCCCTTATCTGAGCCCTATCAAGCTTTAAAGCACTGAATTGTTTTCAGTAAACATTACATAGATGCCTGCTCCCAGGCCGAAGGGGAAGTGGGTTTCTGCTCAAGGTCTGGTGTCCCCACAATTCACCCCTTTTTATTTTTAAATGAGGCACTCCTGTCTTAGGTCAAGTAGGGTCACCCTCCCTGGCCCGTCTTTGGGGGACCTTGAACCCCTGTTAGGTGGGAGTGGGTCTTCCCCACAAGTTGCCCGTCATTGAAGTAGCCCCACCCTTAAAATCATTTGTAATAAGGCTTTATGGCTATCGGGATTGCCATGGGCTAAGGCACTTTGAACTCAGCATGAAGCCAGAATGCATACTGCCACTGTTACCATTCCTAGGACCCCCACTGACATAGCACCTCTCTGTCACCTGCCCATCCCCCGATCTGGGCCTTAGCATTCTACCACCAGCCTTTCTTTGCTACAAGGGTGATTTATAGTTACAATTTGACGGTCAAAACAGTGATAAAGTTTATAATTATTTTAAGATCTACTTAGGAAAGCATTAGAGAGTGCACTTGCACAGATACATTAGGTACAATCATTGATGTTACACATGTAGCATTATAAAAAATATGAACAAGAGGCTTGTTGCACTATTTACAGAGTACCAATTTGTTCCTGTGGTGATGTAGTCTGTCGATTTAATGTCAGTAGTATCAGCCGAACATGCAACCCGAGTCAATGTCTTTTTGTCGCACCAGGACAATCCACATTTCTCCAAAAAAACACACTGTGATTCCAGAAACAGGAACTACCGAGTCTGATATTTTAAGTGACCATGTCCTGTTCAAATACTGAAAAGAGGCTTTTGCCACTCATCACAGTCCATACCAATGTCCAAATGTTTTAAATGGGTCCTTTTACCCCCAAAGGGAAAAGCTGGCAAATTGAATTCTGTTGTTTTAAGGTGTATCAAAGGCTAGCTGCTAATCTTCCAGTTTTGTTGGCTTTGGGATGAAAACTCACGGGTCCAGGAGGTTGATGTAGCAAGCCTGATGAGAAACTGGAAATCTCGAACTGACTGTTTGATTTCTTTCTTGGGCTGTAGATTTGATGACATCAAGGGTCAGGAACACTGATTTAGGAGATCTCGAACTGGCTTGAGCAGGCTTCCACGGTCTCAGGTCCAGTTTTTTCTGCTCCATGCATCTCACCAGATGTTGTGACCACTACTGAAGCTTTATTCTTTTCCTGTAAGAAAACACAAACATGCCCTAGGCCCCAAATTAGGGTCTTCTCTACTGTCTAGTGTATGGATGTTTCCATTTGGCCTGAGTAATAGTTATTTAACTTTCATTATGTCAGAATCTGTCTGAAGCAGATTCCTCACTGGCATTTATATTTTATAAATATTTAAATGAGGAGTGGATTATTTAATGAATCATGTGGAGACTGGGGACATTACTCCCTTTTATTTTTAAATTTTGTTTGAACTGTTGAAGTTGGACCATAACAGTAGAAGGATTTGTCTACCCTCCTTAGTCAACTATCTAGGTGAATTGGGATCACTATTTAAAGTATTAGTAGATGTCCTTTAAAAGGGACATAACCATTAAGTACCTTTGAGAATCATTTAAGGATTGTAAACTATACTATGTCCCAAATAGTCCTTTTTTTTTTCTAACCTGTAGCTCTCACTAGCTGACAAGGCCTCATTTGCATCTGAGCTGACAAGGCCTAATTTGCATCTACACAGACACCTTTGGGGGTGGGGGCCTGCCAAAGCGGCAGGACAGTTCCCTGAAAAAACCTCTCTCTCTCTCTCTCTCTCTCTCTCTCTGACTGGCTCTGAGGGCTTAACTTGAATTTTTTGTTAAAATATTAACCGACTGACTGGATGTTTCTTTTGGCTATATCTAAATCGATTTAGGTAGTTTTTAAATGTTTGAAGGGATTTAAGTATCCCTTTAATCATATCCAAGGCAATTAGAACAGTTGCTTTTGTCAACATTCACGCATTTACATTTCACACTTCATACATACTGACGTGGCCACGTCCATACACACAGACCATGCATACATATCTCTCCTTGCCTAGGTTATGATTAGTTTGTTGAACTGAAACTTCTTTAACAGAACAACTCCAGTCAATCTTTGAATTAAAACAAAAGGTTGAAAAAGTCCTGTATGTCCCTCATCATTTCTTCATTAGAGAAGTTTTGAGCTACACTCAGGGGCTACAGCCATACCCACTCCTTGTAATTCTGTAGATGCAAAGTGGAAAGACCAGGCTTTTGCCAAAAGTTTTTAGAGATGACTCACAAAATTCAATAACCTACCCTATATAAATGTAACCAAACATTTTTATTTTATATGCCTTTGTCTTTTTCTTTACTGAATACTAATACCTCATTTATTAACTGTTACCAGTTTTTTAAATTTACCCATCTTTAATCTATCCTCCCATTGAGGATGATCCTCCAATCCACCCTCCAACTGAGGGCA
Source organism: Mesocricetus auratus (assembly GCF_017639785.1). Taxonomy (NCBI): domain Eukaryota; kingdom Metazoa; phylum Chordata; class Mammalia; order Rodentia; family Cricetidae; genus Mesocricetus; species Mesocricetus auratus. Next base: position 2,121 of record NW_024433107.1, on the reverse strand, counting down.
ACTTCTTATCTTAGGTTCCCTTTTTTTCCTGACCTTTGTTAGGTGAGGGTCTAGACATTTAATCCAATCCACCCTATAACTGAGGGTGATCTCTTAGGTTCCCTTTTTTTCCTGACCTTTTTCAGGCAAGGGCCTAGAGATTTAATCCAATGCCCCCTCCAACTGAGGGCAATCTCTCAGGGTCCCTTACTTTCCTGACCAATCAGGCGAAGGCCTGGAGATTTCATCCGGTACCCCTAGCTTGGTACCCCCTTTTTAATACATCCACATAGCCTTACTGGCTAGCCTTTTAGATCTCTCAGTTCCCCTTTACTTTCCTGACCTCAGTGGATCAGGCGAAAGACTGGAGATTTTTTATTTTATTACTTATTTTACCCTTTTTTTTCATTTCTTTTTTTTTTCTTTTTTTCTTTCTTCTTTTTTTTTTTGAGACTGGGTTTCTCTCTATCCTTTTGGAGGCTTTCCTGGAACTCGCTCTATATACAAGGATGGCCTCCAGCCTACCTACCTCTGTCTCTGGAGTGTTGGGATTAAAGGCATATGCCACCAACCCCCGACTCTAAAGATCATAGCGAACATCCTTCCAATCTGGGACATTTGAGCTCCCCCCCGGTAATGAACCATGGACTGGCTCGTTCGATCGACTTTAGAAAGCCCTCTAAGGTTTTAGACTTTACTGTAGTCCCATGTCCTTCAAGTAACTTTTTAACTTGATACTGTAATTTAAGCTTCCCAGAACTATTCCCCATGGTTTCTTTTCTTTTTTTTTTTTCCAATCTGTCCCTGGCCAGAAAAAGAGACGAACCCGCTCACTTTCACGATCTCGGTGGGATCCTCCAATTGTCGCACCTGCTGTGCGGCCTGCATCCGAGAATGTAGTGAGGTGATCAGGATAGATGACACAGAGACCGGTCGGTTGCTTTAAGAAAACTTTATCTTCCCAAGTCAGCTTAGGAGAGAGCTCTCAGAAGAAATCTCAGGAGAAGTCTCTGGCGAAATCTCTGGAGAAGTCTCCCCAAGAAAAAGGGTTTCCCTTTTTAAGGACTTTTGCCATCCATTTACATACCATTCTTTCCACTTCTCACCCTCCTGGCTGGTGGTTTAATCTCCAGCCCCAGAATTGGGGAGACACCACAGGGGGCAGGAAGAGGCATCTAGCTGTAGGAGGTGTGGAAGGCATGGTATTTCAGTGACCCAGCCCTTATCTGAGCCCTATCAAGCTTTAAAGCACTGAATTGTTTTCAGTAAACATTACATAGATGCCTGCTCCCAGGCGGAAGGGGAAGTGGGTTTCTGCTCAAGGTCTGGTGTCCCCACAGTATTCTACCAGAATGTGCATCTACAGGCCAGTAGAGGGCTAAAGATCTAATTATAGATGGTTGTGAGCCATAAGTTGGGGGCATGTGAATTGAACTCAGGACCCTTGGAAGAGAAGCCAGACGTCTTATCCTATTAGCCATTTATCCAGCCACCTGTTTTAACTTTGAAACAATATTTTGGGATTATTATTACATTATGCCCACTGTCTCTTTCCTGCCTATGAGCTTTGTTGAGTGTGGATTCCCTGGGCAGGGAAAGGCTCTGCCATCCTGGCATGGGAGACAATGAGCTGATAATATCCCTATTCACTGTGCTCACATACGTGTTATTTTGTTGTTCAGTGGGAAGACAGATTGGGAAACTGAAGTTCTGGTTCCTTTTTTGCTGTTGTTTTTCTGTTTTTTTGTGGGTGGAGTTGACAGTTTCTCTGTATTATTTTGGAACCTGCCCTGAAACTCACTCTGTAGACCAGGCTGGCCTTGAACTCACAGAGATCTGCCTACCTCTGCCTCCCAAATGCTGGGATTAAAGGACTGCACCACCAACGCCCGACTGAAGACCTTGTTTCTAGAAGTTCTGGATATTACATTTGGATGGGGGAAGTCCTGTGTATATTTTGTCTATTGGTTAATTGAATAAAGTGCTGTCAGCCAAAGTGGAAGGCAGTTAGGTGGGACTTGGAGTCAAGGAGGATTCTGAAAAAGAGGAGCTCAGGGAGTCACATTGTAAGTAGAAAGCAGGAAAACATTGAGAAGAATGAATGAAACAAAGAGTTGGTTCTTTGGGAAAATCAACAAAAGA
>NW_024433106.1:0-4342 GCF_017639785.1 Mesocricetus auratus | reverse complement strand
TGTCCAGTTGTTTTAAATGTGTTCTTTTCCCCTAAAGGGAAAATTAGAAACCAAATTTGTGTTTCAAAGTGTGTCCAGTTTTATTTTGGCTCCATGAGGAACACTCATGAGTTTGGGAAGTTGATACAGCAGGTATGTTGAGAAACTGGATATCTTGAACAAACTGTTTACTTTCTTTCTCAGCCTGTAGAATGGATTACATCAAGGCTCAGGAACACTGGTTCAGGGGATTTCACATAAACTGGCTTGGGCATGTTCCCACAGTCTCAGGTCCAAGTTTTCTCTGATCTATGCCTCTCACCAAATGTTCTGGCAGACATGGAGCTTATTTTCCTGTCAGAAAACACAAAATGCCTGTGAAACCAAATTAGGGCAAAATTGGGGCTTCTCCACTGGGTAGCACATGGATGTTTCCATTTGACCTTAGCAAAAGTCCCTCGAGTTCCATCATGCCAGAATCTGTCTGTAGCAGATTGCTCACTGGCATCCACATTTTTAAAAAATTGAAATGAGGAGTGCATGATTTAATGAATCATTTGGGGACGGGGAATATTGTTCCCCTCTTGTCCTATCTTTTGACACATGAATGGTATCTCTACACATTTGTACAGTGGCCATAAGAAACCTGAATACCACTCAACTGCCATGTGCACATACTTTAACTTGTCAAATTATGCAATACGAGTAACAACCATTTGCCATAAATGGTGAGAAATACGCCTCAAGAATTTTTTAACAGTCATAGATAATATTGTGGGTATAAATCATTGTTTGAAAATTTTAATGTACAATCTCTTTAGTTAAACCAAATCGCCCTCCCAGACATCTGTCATTTCAATGATGAAAGTTACAAGACTGCATAGTTCTCTCTACCTGTCCATTGACTATTTCCTAACAAATTCTGAAAATAATTCAGAGATGGCAATCTATACTATGTCTCAAATAACTTTTGAAAATTAGTTGTAGTTTGTGAATATTTCTTTTTCTCATCCAATCTATAATCCAATCTATAAAGCTCTATCTATTTGACAAAGCCTCATTTGTATCTTAGCTGACATTTACAAATTTGTATCTACAATGATTTCCTTGTAGATGTGATCCAACAGGGCAGCAGTTTCCCTGAGGTTTCTTCTCAAAACTATTTTTTGCTCTAGAATTCCTTTTCAAACCATAAAAATTTAGGAGAATTCCTATAGACTCTCCATGACTGATCTGCATATAATCATCTGTAAAGACTTATTTGGCTTTTAGGCCATGTCGTAGTCTTCTCCTGCTTTTCATTGACTGCCTACAAGTTCTTAAATCACCAAACTTTCATGATAACAAACTGACTGGCTGTATGATCTTCTTGGCTATATCAAAAGAAAGCTTCATAACTATCCAAAGCTATTAAAATATCCTTTTATTAATAACCAAAGCAATTCAACTGGTTCAAAATCAGGTATTCAACATCACATTTCACACATACCGGTGTGGCCACATGATATTTACATAACATACATAAGTCTTTTAGTCATCCTTTTTCCCCAAGTTATGATTCAGTTTTGAAATAAAACTTCCTTAATTTAAATTTCTTGTGATAGTACAGCTCTAGCCAATCTTGGAATTAAAACAAAAGTTTGAAAATACCATCATAGTTTTCCCATCTTTCCATTTCTAATCATCAGTAGTCTGTATTAACTAGGCAATTTGAGAGAAGTTGAAAGTGGCAAAATTAACATCAGGTCCTTTTACAAATATTTAAACCAATTTTTGGGGATTCCTACTGGAGTGGGCATTCTTGGTTTAGCAGCATCCATGACCATCAGAGTTTTAATTACCTCTCGCAAATGCTGTAACAGGTACCATTTTCTTTATTTTTTTTAATAACAAAAACAGGTACATTCAAATTGGAGGTGGAAAGTTCAATATGTTCAGGTTCCAATTGCTCTTGAACCAGCTGATGAGCAGCATCCAGTTTTATTTTACATAGAGCCATTGTTCTACCCACATGGGTAACTTTGACTTCCAAGTGTTTGGATTAGGCCATATGGGTGGAGGATTAGTCACAAAAAGCCCCAGCTAAAAAATGACACTGTCCTGTCCAATTTTCTGACATGTGGGTAACAGAATTTTTTGAGTGGTAGTAATTTTTTAGTGGTAAATACTTCTGTGTGCCCCTCAAAATCTCTGCTTTTGAGAGGTTCTGAGCTACACTTAGGAGCTGCAGTCATATCCACTCCTTGAAATGTAGCATGGCACAATGGTAACCAAGTACTAGTAGTTCATTTTAAAGTTAAACATGGGCAGTAATTTACTAACTGTTCTTACTTGGTATTTTTAAATATTTTTTCAAGATCAGACTTTTGTTTCTTCATCTTAGCACTATCACTCCATAGGGTGTGATTCAACAATCTCAAACAGGGAAAGGTAGCAATAGGAAAACATTCTGGTCTTTCATTCTGAATAGCATTTTGGAGGTCATATTTAACTTGTTCCCAATCGTGAATATTAAGTCTTGTGGAGTGTAGAAACCATGGACTTGTTTTCCCAAAGTATAAATAGAATCTTATCTGTCTTCTGCTTAATGCTGGTACCGTGTCTCTTTAACGATTCTAATAACTGTTCTATCAGTACACCCATAGAAGCTGAAGTTCCCATTTTTCTTTTATTATTTTAATTTTAAATAGCTTGCTTTTCATGTCAATCCCAGTTCCCTCTCCCTTCCCTCCTACGGCACCCCCCAACAGTACCTCCAAGCCTCCCACCCTACTGCCACTTCCTTCCACATAGGGGATATCTAGATTCTGTCATTTCACTCAGGGCAGGGTCCAGGTACTCCCCTAAGAGTCCAGGCTGAGAGCGCATACCTCTTTGTATTATGGACACACAACATCCATTTGTGTGCCAGGGATAAACACTGATCCACTGCTCAGGGCCCCATAGGTTGCCCAAGCCTCCTCACTGACTCTCCTCACACTCACATTCAGGGGGTCTGGATCAGTCCCATGCTAGCCTCCCAGCTGTTGTTCTGTGTTGGGAAAGTCCTGTTATTTGCCTGTTATTTGTCAATAAAGTACTGTTGAGCCTATAGGAATCTAGATAGGTGGGGCTAGGAGTCCAGGAGGATGCTGGGAAGGAGAAACACAAGAGAGTTCGAGATGTAACGCCATTGGCGTAGGAAGCCCGGAAACCTCTCCGGTAAGAGAAATACTTAGATTAACAATTATAGGGTAATTACTTAAGGCAGAGCTAGCCAGTAAGAGACAAGCAAGGCCAACAGCTTCATAATTAATACAGCGTCTTGTGTGATTATTTGGGGACTAGAATGTGGCAGAGCCCAGGTGGCTGGCGGGGGATATACCAAAGTGGCTAGCAAAGAAAAAGCTTCTCTTAACAGTTCTGGGTTCCAAGAGTTCTCCCCTGTTCGAATCAGTGGTCTCTCCTGGTTTTGCCAGCCCATTCTTTCCCAATTTGCCCATCGCTCCTCTCTCTCTGTCACTGGGTTCCATGGATTCAGTTCAGTGTTTAACTGTGGGTGTTTGCCTCTGCTTCCATCAGTCACTGGATGAAGGCTCCAAGATGGTTAGAGACATCAAGTTCATTATCAGGAATGGGCATTCGAGTTCATTATTAGGAATGTGCATTTGAGGTGGTTTCTCCACTATTGCTTAGCTTGCCAATTGGTGTCATCCCTGGTGCTCAGTCCTCTCCCTGGCTAGTGGCCAACATCACAGAGGCCAGAAATTACAACACTGATGAGGCCTCTAGGGTGGGGCCTGGGACGACCTGCTCTGTGGGCTGCGAGTTCTGGTGGGAAACAACAGTGGCAGCTGAGGCAGAAACCTGGGATTCGAGTAGACTGCCCGGGCAATGAGAGAGAAGATGTGTGCCAGGAATGTGCAGGGCTGATGGTGTCCTTGCCAGCAGCGTTCCCTGGTACCTGCCTAGGGCCAGGGCCTTAGTCTGCTGGCCTCACAGCGAGCTTCCTCGAGGATGAGGGGTGGGGTCTGACCAGGCAGAGACAGAGGAACCTGCAGAGGAAACGGGAGGCTGATGGTTTCTCGGTGCTCTTCTGGCGCGGTCAGGCTGAGAGTGACCCCTTCGAGCTTTGGTCCAGAATTGCTCCCTTTCCGGGAAGCCTGGAGCAAGTGGCTGACATCGGCGGTTGCTGTCCATACAGGAGTGGATGAGGAAGGAGATAGAAGAAGCGCCCTAGGCTGAGTCTGCTTGAGAAACAGGCTAAGCTCTGCTTCTGCTTCCCACAGTGTCCTAGTCCAGAAGTGTGTGGCACTCTAACTTCTCTGTGTCTGCATGGACAGGCAGGGCACTAGTTCCTTCATCAGAACTGTCACGATGTGTG
>NW_024433105.1:0-4699 GCF_017639785.1 Mesocricetus auratus | reverse complement strand
CACAGTGTTGTATCGTTAGTTTTGATGAATTAAACACCTAGATTATCACACAGTGTTTTATTGTTAGTTTTCATGAAGTTCAGCACACAGTTTCACACACAGTGTTGTATCGTTACTTTTCATGAAGTTGAGCACACAGATTCACACACAGGGTTGTATCATTAGTTTTCATGAAGTTGAGCAAAGAGATTCCTACACAGTGTTCTATCGTTAGTTTTCGTGAAGTTCAGCACGTAGTTTCACACACTGTGTTGTATGGTTAGTTTTCATGATGTTAACAATGGAGATTTTCACACAGTGTTGTATCGTTAGATATAATGAATTTCAGCACATAGTTTCACACACAATGAAAACTGGTTAGTTTTCATGAAGTTCAGCACATAGATTCACACACAGTGTTGTATCATTAGTTTTAATAAATTAATTACCTGGATTATCACACAGTGTAGTATTGTTAGTATTCATGAAGTTCAGCACACAGTTTCAAAAATAGTGTTGTATCGTTAGTTTTCATGAAGATGAGCACATAGTATCACTCACAGTGTTGTATCGATAGTTTTCTTGAAGGTAAGCACGGAGATTCTCACACAGTGTTGTATTGTTAGTTTCAAGAAGTTAAGCTGGGAGATTCGCACACAGTGTTGTATCGTTAGTTTTCATGAAGTTGAGCACACAGATTCACACACAGTGTTGTATCGTTAGTTTTCATGAAGTTGAGCACATAGTATCACACACAGTGTTGTATCGTTAGTTTTCATTATGTTAACCATGGAGATTTTCACACACTGTTGCATCGTTAGATTTCATGAACTTCATCACATAGTTTCACACACAATGAAAAATGGTTAGTTTTCGTGAAGTTCAGCACATGGTTTCACACACAGTGTTGTATCGTTAGTTTTGATGAATTAAACACCTAGATTATCACACAGTGTTGTATTGTTAGTTTTCATGAAGTTCAGCACACAGTTTCACACACAGTATTGTATCGTTACTTTTCATGAAGTTGAGCACACAGATTCACACACAGTGTTGTATCGTTAGTTTTCATGAAGTTGAGCAAAGAGATTCCTACACAGTGTTCTATCGTTAGTTTTCGTGAAGTTCAGCACGTAGTTTCACACACTGTGTTGTATGGTTAGTTTTCATGATGTTAACAATGGAGATTTTCACACAGTGTTGTATCGTTAGATACAATGAAATTCAGCACATAGTTTCACACACAATGAAAACTGGTTAGTTTTCATGAAGTTCAGCACATAGATTCACACACAGTGTTGTATCATTAGTTTTAATAAATTAAGCACCTGGATTATCACACAGTGTAGTATTGTTAGTATTCATGAAGTTCAGCACACAGTTTCACAAATAGTGTTGTATTGTTAGTTTTCATTAAGATGAGCACATAGTATCACTCACAGTGTTGTATCGATAGTTTTCTTGAAGGTAAGCACGGAGATTCTCACACAGTGTTGTATTGTTAGTTTCAAGAAGTTAAGCTCGGAGATTCGCACACAGTGTTGTATCGTTAGTTTTCATGAAGTTGAGCACACAGATTCACACACAGTGTTGTATTGTTAGTTTTCATGAAGTTGAGCACATAGTATCACACACAGTGTTGTATCGTTAGTTTTCATGATTTTGAGCACATAGTATCACACACAGTGTTTTATCTTTAGTTTTCATGAAGTTAAGCAGGAAGATTCTCAAAGAGTGTTGTATCATTAGTTTCATGAAGTTGAGCACATTGTATCACACACAGTTTTGTATCGTTATTTTTCACGAACATAAGCACAGAGATTCTCACACAGGGTTGTATCGTTAGTTTTCATGAAGTTGAGCACCGAGATTCTCATACAGTATTGTATTGTTAGTATTCATGCAGTTGAGCACATAGTTTCACACACAGTGTTGTAGCGTTAGATTTTATGATGTTTACCATAGAGATTTTCAACAGTGTTGTGTCGTTAGATTTCACTAAATAAATCACATAGTTTCACACACAATGAAAAATGGTTAGTTTTCTTGAATTTCAGCACATAGTTTCACAGACAGTGTTGTGTCGTTAGTTTTCATGAAGTGAAGCAAGCAGATTCCTACGCAGTGTTGCATAGTTAGTTTTCATGAAATTAAGCCCTGGGATTCTCACACAGTGTTGTATCATAAGTTTCCATATAGTTGAGCACAAGTTTCACAAACAATGTTGTATCGTTAGTGTTCAGGAAGATAAGCACAGAGATTCTCACACAGTGTTGTAAAGTTAGTTTTCACGATGTTGAGCACATAGTTTCACACACAGTGTTCATCCTTAGTTTTCATGAACTTAAGCAAAGAGATTCCCATACAGTGTTCTGACGTTAGTTTCATTAAGTTGAGCCCATAGTTTCACACACAGTTTTGTATCTTTAGGTTTCTTGAAGTTGAGGACATAGTTTCACACACAGTGTTGTATCGTTAGGTTTCATGAAGTTAAGTACAGAGATTCTCACACAGTGTTGTATCGTTAGTTTTCATGAAGTTAAGCAGGGAAATTCTCACACAGTGTTGTATCGTTAGTTTTCATGAAGTTGAGTACATATTATCACACACTGTTGTATCGTTAGTTTTCATGAAGTTAAGCACGGAGATTCTCACACAGTGTTGTATCCATAGTTTTCATGAAGTTAAGCACAGAGTCCCACACGTTAGTTTCATTAAGTTGAGCCCATAGTTTCACACACAGTGTTCTATCGTTAGTTTTCGTGAAGTTCAGCACACAGTTTCACACACAATATTGTATCGTTAGTTTTCATGAAGTAAAGCAAGCAGATTCCTACACAGTGTTGCATAGTTAGTTTTCATGAAATTAAGCACTGAGATTCTCACACCTTGTTGTATCATAAGTTTCCTTATAGGTGAGCACACAATTTCACACACAGTGTTGTATCGTTAGTTTTCATGAACTAAGCACTGAGATTCTCACACAGTGTTGTATCATAAGTTTCCATGAAGTTGAGCACATAGTTTCACACACAATGTTGTATCGTTAGTTTTCACGAACATAAGCACAGAGATTCTCACACAGGGTTGTATCATTAGTTTTCATGAAGTTGAGCACATATTATCACACACAGTGTTGTATCGTTAGTTTTCATGAAGTTGAGCACATAGTTTCACACATAGTGTTGTATAATTAGTTTTCATGAAGTTAAGCACAGAGATTCTCACACAGTGTTGTATAGTTAGAATTCATGCAGTTGAGCACATAGTTTCACACACAGTGTTGTATCGTTAGTTTTCATGATGTTAACCATGGAGATTTTCACACAGTGTTGTATCGTAGATTTCATGAAATTCAGCACATAGTTTCACACACAATTAAAAATGGTTAGTTTTCGTGAAGTTCAGAGCATAGTTTCACACACAGTGTTGTATCGTTAATTTTGATAAATTAAACACCTAGATTATCACACAGTGTTGTATTGTTAGTTTTCATGAAGTTCAGCACACAGTTTCACACACAGTGTTGTATTGTTAGTTTTCAAGAAGTTGAGCACATAGTTTCACACACAATGTTGTATCCTTAGTTTTCAGGAAGATAAGCACTGAGATTCCCACACAGTGTTCTATCGTTATTATTCGTGAATTTCAGTACATAGTTTCACACACAGTGTTGTATCGTTAGTTTTCATGAAGTGAAGCAAGCAGATTCCTACACAGTGTTGCATAGTTAGTTTTCATGAAGTTAAGCACTGAGATTCTCACACCGTGTTGTATCATAAGTTTCCATGAAGTTGAGCACATAGTTTCACACACAATGTTGTATCCTTAGATTTCAGGAAGATAAGCGCAGAGATTCTCACACAGTATTCTATAGTTAGTATTCAGGAAGTTCAACAGATAGTTTCACACACAGTGTTGCATCGTTAGTTTTCATGATGTTAAGCACAGAGGTTCTCACACAGTGTTGTATAGTTAGTTTTCATGAAGTTGAACACATAGTTTCACACAGAGTGTTGTATCGTTAGTTTTAATGAAGTGAAGCAAGAAGATTCCTACACAGTGTTTTATCGTTAGTTTTCATGAATTTAAATAGGGAGATTATCACACAATGTTGTATCGTTAGTTTTCATGAAGTTAACCACAGAGATTCCCATACAGTGTTCTAACGTTAGTTTCATTAAGTTGAGCACATAGTTTCACACACAGCGTTGTATCTTTAGTTTTCATGAAGTTGAGCACGTAGTTTCACACACAGTGTTTTATCGTTAGTTTTCATGATGTTAACCATGGAGATTTTCATACAGTGTTGTATCGTTATATTTCTTGAAATTCAGCACATAGTTTCACACACAAAGAAAAATGGTTAGTTTTCGTGAAGTTCAGCACATAGTTTCACACACAGTGTTGTATCGTTAATTTTGATAAATTAAGCACCTAGATTATCACACATTGATGTGTTGTTAGTTTTCATGAAGTTCAGCACAGATATTCTGACGCAGTGTTGTATAGATAGTATTCATGAAGTTGAGCACATAGATTCTCACACAGTGTTGTATCGTTAGTTTTCATGAAGTTGAGCACATGGAGATTTTACACACAGTGTTGTATCGTTAGTTTTCATGAAGTTAAGCACATAGATTCTCACTGACAGTGTTGTATGGTTAGTTTTCATGAAGTTCAGCACATAGTTTCACACACAGTGTTGTATCGTTAGTTT
>NW_024433104.1:0-1231 GCF_017639785.1 Mesocricetus auratus | reverse complement strand
TGCAGAAAATCCAAGACCTTAATGAACAATCTGAGAACTTGGGACAATGTTTAGTGGAGGAAGTAGAAGACCTCAATGAACAATCCAAGGAATTGGAACAATTTTTAATGCAGGAAATCCGAGACCTAAAGGATGACATGGTTGCAGAATTTCAATCTTTAGAAGATACATCCTCTGAAATATCAGATGTTGAGTCAACAGATGCTAGGCTACTAGGAAATAAACGAAATACAGCTACTAGACATCCTAAGGTGGCCTTTCCAGTAACCATAGTAGAAAGGACATCATCACGGAGGAACCAATCTGATTCCACTACACAGAAATGGGAACCTATTCCCATGAAAGAAATGAAATCCATTAAGCAAGCGATAATGACTTTTGGGGTCCATAGCCCTTAAGAAAAACATTTACTAAGTACATGGGCTAAGAACAATAAGATAACTCCCTCAGATTGGAATGATTTAATATCTGCAGTGTTGGACCAGTCTTCCCAAATACAATGGAAAGCTTGGTGGAGACAGGAAGCTAAGGCCCTTGAACTTCAAGGTTTGAAGGATGGCTTTGATGCTGCTGAAAGTAAGATTATGGGGGAGAAGCAATTTTCTGACCCGCAGGTCCAAGCTGGAGTGTACATTTGATTTATGCAAAACAGCATCACTAAATGCTTTGGATAAGGTTCGTGAACCACGGGAAAGTGTTGAATCATATTCAAAAGTGATACAGGGTCAGAGAAAGATTCTCTGAATTCTTACAAAGATTATCCAGAGCAGTAGATTTACAAATAACTGATCCTAATATTAGGCGACTTCTTACAGTATCGTTGGCTTATGAGAATGCAAACCCACATTACAAACAGATACTGTGGCCATAAAAGGTGATCATCACCATTGGAGGAATGGGTCTTATATACAACTAATGTTGAGTATGACAATCCAGAGGCAGGAACCTGGATAGGAGAAGTCATTTCTAAAGGATTTAGGAGGAATCCGGATGAAATATGGCCTACCCAAGAGGAGATACCAAATTGGGTTGGGAAGCAATCTCTAGAAGTTTCAAAAGTCATCAAAACTTTAGATGTTTTAATTGTGGTAAAATGGGACATCTGAGAAGAAACTGTAGACAACACATTCCTAGGAATAATGCTTCTACCAGGGAATGTGTCAAACAGAAGGCCTCAAACTCCTGGTCTCTGCAGGAGCTGTGGAAAAGTCCGGCATTGGACTAATGAATG
>NW_024433103.1:0-10507 GCF_017639785.1 Mesocricetus auratus | reverse complement strand
GCTCATAACAGAAATACATACAAGCAAAACATGGCCATAAAAATAAAATAAAAATATAAATTTAAAGAAATCTTCTTTGTTTTTGTTTTTTTTAAGACGGCATTTCTCTGTGTAGCCCTGGCTGTCCTAGAACTAACTCTGTAGACCAGGCTAGCCCTAAACACACAGAGATTCTCCTATCTCTAGGATTAAAGGCGTGCACTACCACCACCCAGCAAAAATAATAATTTTTTAATATAGAGAAGACAGAGCCAGGTGTCGGTGGCATACACCTTTAATCCCAGCACTCGGGAGGCAGAGGCAGGCAGATCTCTCTGAGTTTGAGGCCAGCCTGGTCTACATAGTGAGTTCCAGGACAGCCTCCAAAACAATAAGAGAAACCCTGTCTCAAAAAGCATAACAATACAAAACAAAAATATAGAGAAGACACTGAGGTTCCAGACCTAACAACCGTTTCACAAAGGTGGCCCTGTCCAAGATGACACAGATGTGCGGGTTTCTGCGCATGTGGGTTTATTGTTTTCCGTGTGACCACTCTTGTGCAGATTTTCCTTTTCCACAGAGCCTCCCAGCCACACCATTTCAAGTGCTCGTCATCAAAACCACGCAGGTCCTCTTTGCCTTCCGGGGGTAGTTCTTCTACCCCATTCCCGAAACTTCACTCTCAGAAACTCAGGAAGGGAGGAACTGGGGAGGTGGGGGAGCCGTGGCCAGCACACAGTCCGGCAGACAGAGGGGTTGGACAAATACATAGCCAGCCAGCGAGTCCCCAGACTGTGGAGGCTCTGGGCAGAGCTCCTAGAGGTTTCAGGGAGACATTCTAGTACCCCAGGCCATGGCTGACTACCTGAGCAGCAAGCTTTGCAGGCTAAGCACAGAGAACCTGGCCAAAGCAGATTTATGTGGCCGCTTAGGATTCCTGAGGTCTGGGACCACAGAGACAACCCCCACTCTCAGCCCCCAGCACCAAACCCACTGAATCAAGCAAGTGCTGACTGCTGCAAACCTCTACCCATACCCCAGACCTCCCCCTTGGCATCCTGCTATGTGGAGCGTGCACCTTAGCCCCAGACGTGCCACACATCCTCCAGGGGGTTTGTCATGGGCCAGGTCAACGGAACTCAGTGATCTGAAGGTTCATGCAGCCCAGGGCGTCCCTAGTCCCCTAGCACACAAGAGCCCCAGGGCCGCCCTTCATCTCTCCTGAAAGAACAGTGAGACTGAAAAGCCACCGTTGAGATCTTTAAACTCTGCAATGAGCTTTTTTTTCTTTTAATTTATTTTTATTTTATGTGCATTGGTGTGAAGGTGTCAGATCCCCTGGAATTGGAGTTACAGACAGTTGTTAGCTTCCATGTGGGAATGAACCCTGGTCCTCTGGGAGAACAGCCAGTGCTCTTAACTGCTAAGCCACCTCTCCAGCCCTGCAATGAGTTGTGGGAACACCAGACCTTGAGCAGAGACCCACTTCCCCTTCTGCCTGGGAGTTGGCAGCTGTAAGACAATCTAAAGACATGTTTGCTAAAAACAATACAATGCCTGGGGGCATTAAGTTCCTGGAAAAGGCCTGCCTACAGAAACCACCCTGACCTCGACCTTGTCCAAAGACTAACCGCCCCTTCTGCCACGCCCAGATCAGTTTCTGGGGTCAGAGGAGAACCAGCCAGGGGAGAGGAGAGAGCAGACGCTTCTCTGGTGGGAGTTTTTCTTAGGAAGTTTTCTTGAACCTTTTTTGGGGCCTGCTTAAAGTTTTCTTTACATCGTTGAACGAGTCTCTGTGTTGTCAATCCCCGACACCCTCCGCACGTTCTCGGACACAGGCCGCGCAGCAGACGCGACAATTGGAGGTCCTACCGAGATCGTGAAAGCGAGGTAAGTGGACGGGGTCGTCCCTTTTGCCAGCTAGGGACAGATGGAGGAAAATAGGAAAAGAAACAATGGGAAATAGTCCCTGGAAGTTTAAATTACAGTATCACGTAAAAAAGTTGCTTGAAGAACAGGGGACTACAACCATGGCAGGCTTTTTAAAATGGATTGAACGAGGGAGCCCATGGTTCATTAGTGGGGAAGGCTTAAATGTCCCAGATTGGGAGGATGTTTGCTATGATATTCAGAGAGCCGGGTGTTGGTGGCATATACGCCTTTAATTCCAACACTCGGGAGGCAGAGATAGGAAGGAATGAGGCCCATCCTGGTCTATAGAGCAAGTTCCAGGACAGCCTCCAAAAGGATAGAGAGAAACCCAGTCTCAAAAAAAAAAAAAAAAGAAAAGAAAAGAAAAAGAAAAAAAGAAATGAAAAAAAAAGGGTAAAATAAGAAATAAAAAAAAAATCTCCAGTCTTTCGCCTGATCCACTGAGGTCAGGAAAGTAAAGGGGAACTGAGAGATCTAAAAGGCTAGCCAGTAAGGCTATGTGGATGTGTTAAAAAGGGGTACCGGATTAAATCTCCAGGCCTTCGCCTGACAAAGGTCAGGAAAGTAAGGGGACCCTGAGAGATTGCCCTCAGATGGGGGGTGGATTGGATTAAATCTCCAGGCCTTCACCTGACAAAGGTCAGGAAAGTAAGGGGACCCTGAGAGATTGCCCTCAGTTGGAGGGGGGATTGGATTAAATCTCTAGGCCTTAGCCTGACACTAAGGTCGGGGGAAAAGGGGAACCCAGAGATTGCCCTCAATTGGAGGGTGGATTCTGTAAATCTTAAGGCTTTTTGCATGAGGGAATATCCTGGGTTGAAGAATGGATTAAAAATGAGTGAATAGCCGGGCGTTGGCGGCACACGCCTTTAATCCCAGTACTCGGGAGACACAGGCAGGCAGATCTCTTGAGTTCAAGGCCAGCCTGGTTTACAGAGCAAGTTCCAAGACAGCCTCCAAATAATACAGAGAAAAAAAAATTGGTAACAAGCTGGGCGGTGGTGGCACACGCCTTTAATCCCAGCACTTGGGAGGCAGAGGCAGGCGTATCTCTGTGAGTTCGAGGCCAGGCTGGACTGACAGCCTCAAACAATACAGAGAAACCCTGACTTTAAAAAAAAAAAATGGGTGAAACAAAAAATTTGTAACAGTAAAAAGGTACTGGTATTAAGTAAAGAAAAAGAAAAAGACAAAGGTATATAGAATGGAAAATTTTGTTTACGTTTAAGTTCTATTTTGTGAGTCATCTCTAAAAACTTATGGCCAAAAGCTTGGCCTATCCACCTCACATCTACAGTTACAAGGAGTAGGTACAGCTGTACCCCATGACTGTAGCTCAAATGGAGGAATGATAGAGAACATACAGGACTTTTTAACCTTTTAGTTCAAGGATTGGCTGGAGTTGTTCTTTTACATAGATTTCAATTAAGGTAGCTTCATTGCAACAGACTAATCATGACCTAGGGAAAAAGGATGACTGAAAGATGCATGTATGTTCTGAATGTATGGTGTGGCCACACCGGTATGTATGAAATGTGATTGTGAATACATGAGTGTGAACTGCTTATATGATTAAAAGGATACTTAAATCCCTTCAAAAATAGTTCAGAAGCTACCTAGATTGCTTTATATATAGCTAAAAGGAACATCCAGCCAGTCTGTTAATGTTTTTACAGAAAAATTTAAGATGCAAATGAGGCCTTGTCAGCTAGTGAGAGCTCTACAGGTTAGATTGGGAAAGACTGCTCACAGACTTCAAATAATTTTCACAAGTTATTTGGACACATTATAGTTTACAATCTTTGAGTGATTTTCAGAAGTTTTTGGGAAATATTTAATGAATATGTCCTTTTTAATGGGCATCTACAAATAATCTAAGTAGTAATCCCAATTTACCTAGATAGTCAACCAAGGAGGGTAGACAAATCCTTCTACTATTATGGTCCAGCTTCAACAGTTCAAAAAAAATTTTTTTTAGAAAATAAAAAGGGGAATAATGTCCCCAGTCCCCACATGACTCATCAAATAATACACTCCTCATTTAAAAATTTTATAATGTGAATGCCAGTGAGCTTCAGACAGATTCTGGCATGATGGAACTTGAGCAACCATTGCTCAGGTCAAATGGAGACATCCATGCACTAAACAGTGGAGAAGACCCTAATTTGGGGTCAAGGGCGTGTTTGTGTTTTCTTGTAGGAAAAGAATAAAAGCTTCGGCATGGAGCAGAGAAAAACTGGACCTGAGACCATGGGAGCCTACCTAAGCCAGTTTGAGTGAGATCTCCTAAATCAGTGTTCCTGACCCTTGCTGTCATCGAATCTAGAGCCCAAGAAAGAAAGAAAACAGTCGGTTCGAGATTTCCAGTTTCTCAACAGACCTGCTGCATCAACCTTCCGGACCCATGAGTTTTCATCGTGAAGCCAATAGAGAAAAAAGGACCCATTTAAAACATTTGGACATTGGTATGGACTGTGATGAGGGGCTAAAGCCTCTTTTCAGTAATTGAACAGGACATGGTCACTTGAAATATCAGACTTGATGGTTCCTGTTTCTGGAATCACGGCTAGGCCAGTGTATTTTTCTGGAGAGATGCAACTTGTCCTAATGCGACAAAAAGGAGACTTTGACTCAAGTCGCATAATCAGCTGACGTTGAATCAACAAACTGCATCACCACAGGAACAAATTGGTGCTCTGTGGATAGTGCAACAAGCCTATTGTTCATATTTTTCATAATGCTACATGTGTAACATCAATGATTGTGCCCAATGTATCTGTGCAAGTGCACTTTCTAAATGCTTTCCTGAGCAGATCTTGGAACGATTGTAAACTTCATCAAATTGTAAATGTAAATCACATGCGGGTTACCCTTGTAACAGAATGTAAATCACGTGTGGGTTACCCTTGTAACAGACGAAGGCTGGTAGAATGTTATGGCCCAGATCTGGTGATGGGTACGGTGATGGAGAGGCGCTATGTCAATGGGGGTCCTGGAAATGGTGGCAGTGGCGGTAGGCATTCTGGCTTTATGCCGGGCTCAAACGTGCCTTGTCCCAGAGGCAAGAGATCCGTAACCAAGTATTGCTTAGCCTAGCCCATGGCAATCCCGATAGCCATGAAGGTTGGTTACAGATGATTTAAAGTTGGGGTGCTCTGATGACGGGCCACCTGTGGGGAAGACCCCTCCCGCCTAAGACAGGGGTTCAAGGTCCCCCAATGACGGGAAAGGGAGGGTGACCCTACTTGACCTAAGCCAGGAGTGCCTCATTTAAAAATAAAAAGGGGTGAATTGTGGGAACACCAGACCTTGAGCAGAGACCCACTTCCCCTTCTGCCTGGGAGTTGGCAGCTGTAAGACAATCTAAAGACATGTTTGCTAAAAACAATACAATGCCTGGGGGCATTAAGTTCCTGGAAAAGGCCTGCCTACAGAAACCACCCTGACCTCGACCTTGTCCAAAGACTAACCGCCCCTTCTGCCACGCCCAGATCAGTTTCTGGGGTCAGAGGAGAACCAGCCAGGGGAGAGGAGAGAGCAGACGCTTCTCTGGTGGGAGTTTTTCTTAGGAAGTTTTCTTGAACCTTTTTGGGGCCTGCTTAAAGTTTTCTTTACATCGTTGAACGAGTCTCTGTGTTGTCAATCCCCGACACCCTCCGCACGTTCTCGGACACAGGCCGCGCAGCAGACGCGACATGAGTTTTCACAAATTTTTCTCATTTAATCCTAAGACCCTTCCTATGAACTAGATAAGACCTGATATTCCTCACAGATGAGGGATCTCAAACTGGAAACTAAAATTACCCAGGTCTGAGGTTACAGCAAAAGCCAATAGACTCCATGCTTTTGCTCTCACAAAGTGAGAGGAACCGGGGTGCATAGCACACTCTTCCTGCATAGCACACTCCTGCATAGCACACTCCCCCTGCAAAGCACACTCCCCTGCAAAGCACACTCCCCCTGCATAGCACACTCCCCTGCAAAGCACACTCCCCCTGCAAAGCACACTCCCCCTGCAAAGCACATTCCCCCTGCATAGCACACTCCCCTGCAAAGCACATTCCCCCTGCAAAGCACACTCCCCCTGCATAGCACACTCCCCCTGCCTAGGCCTGTCCCCAAGGGCAGCGCCAACCTCATGCAGATGCACCCGGTCAACACCGGTGCACGCCGGCTGTGCTGGGCTCCCGACAGGCTACAGTACTGCTGCAGCCTGTGTCAGTGGGATCTATGCCAGGCAGCAAGGCACACATCCCAGACCACAGTGTCCTAGGGTCGAGTCATGACGACAGGCGCTGTACTCGAAAAGAGGCGTCTTTGGGAATAGTCCTACCACTCCTGGGACCCCTTCTCTGGCCTCCTCAGGACATGACATCATGTTTCTCCCTCCTTCCAGCCAGAGCCTGTCATCAGTTTGCTCAGACTGGATCCAGGCAGAAACCTGGGTCACCCCAGGCAACCTAAGAGTTTCTGTCTTTAGAACTGACACTGTCACCTTCAGGCTTGTGGGAACACCAGACCTTGAGCAGAGACCCACTTCCCCTTCTGCCTGGGAGTAGGCAGCTGTAAGACAATGTATACTAAAAACAATACAATGCCTGAGGGCATTAAGTTCCTGGAAAAGGCCTGCCCGCAGAAACCACCCTGAGCTCGACCTTGTCCAGAGACTAACCGCCTCTTCTGCCACGCCCAGATCAGTTTCTGGGGTCAGAGGAGAACCAGCCAGGGTAGAGAGGAGAGAGCAGAAGCTTCTCTGGTGGGAGCCTTTTTTAGGAAGTTTTCTTGAACCTTTTTGGGGCCTGCTTAAAGTTTTCTTTACATCATTGAACAAGTCTCTGTGTTGTCAATCCCCGACACCCTCCGCACGTGTTCTCGGACACAGGCCGCGCAGCAGACGCGACACAGGCTGTCTTCAAGGGACAGAGGCCTGCCCTGAGCACTGCTGGGGTGGCTTCTGGGCTTTTCCTCCTATCCCATCTGGTTGTTTCCTGACAGATTCATCTCACCCAATTAATAGGAGTCCTAGGCCAACATGGGAGTGGGACTGACTTTGGGGAGTGACCAGGTGTCGCACCTGCTGTGCGGCCTGCATCCGAGAATGTAGCGAGGTGGTCGGGATAGATGACACAGAGACCGGTCGGTTGCTTTAAGAAAACTTTATCTTCCCAAGTCAGTTTAGGAGAGCTCTCAGGAGAAATCTCAGGAGAAGTCTCTCTAAGAAAAAGGAGCTTCCCTTTTTAAGGACTTTTGCCATCCATTTACATACCATTCTTTCCACTTCTCACCCTCCTGGCTGGTGGTTTAATCTCCGGCCCCAGAATCGGGGAGACACCACAGGGGGCAGGAAGAGGCATCTAGCCATAGGAGGTGTGGAAGGCATGGTATTTCAGTGAGCCAGCCCTATCTGAGCCCTATCAAGCTTTAAAGCACTGAATTGTTTTCAGTAAACAATACATAGATGCCTGCTCCCAGGCCAAAGGGGAAGTGGGTTTCTGCTCAAGGTCTGGTGTCCCCACAACCAGGTCCAGCCACCCACCCCAAAAATGACTCCCAGAAGAAGCAGTGGTGAGAGGCAGGAAAGGAATCTATTCAGTAGAGCTGCATCATGAACCTGAGCACCCTAGCTTGTCTTTGGGAGCACTGAAAAGAGCCCCAGGGGTACGCATTTAGTCTTGCTCACACCATGGTCTGGCTGGTGGCTATCTCAGGCTCTGAGACATCCTGCTGACTCTCAGGGAAAATGTTATTGCTGAAAGGAACAATCCAGTTTCCATCATGGGATGATTGTTCCTGCTTGAGGGATGCAGGCCTACTTGGATACCTCATATACTGTAAGGCTCACTGTTTCTGGTGCTTTGAAAACATCTTAGTTACTTCTATGTCAGCCTTAAAGACAGGAAGGTATGCACTAGCTTTAATGCTTACGAACCTTACTTGATAGCACGCCGTGTGCAGGACAGATGGAGGTAATGGATACACGGGCAATGGCTGTGTACTGCCACCACACTGATTGCCAGGGCTGATGTGTCTGATCTGGCTGGCTAGACAAGTGTCCCCTTCTTCCCTCACCAGTGACCCCACATGTCTCTCCCAACACTGAGTCACTGCGCAAGGCAGGCACTGCCAGGGGCTGCAGCTCTCCTTTATCAGCTGAAACTTCATGGTGCCAGCAGAGCACGTCCAGAGGCATTCCTGTCCATCACTTTAATCTCTACGACCACAAAGTAAAGCCTGCTTAGAATGGCCTAACCCTTACATGAATAGGCACACTGAATGAAATCAGCATTCCGTCTTTGTTCGGGAAGAGCACTGCTTTGAAAATGATGCCCATGCTCTTTGCCTGCTGCAGGTGATAAATTCTCCTCCACGTGTGTGTCCTCCCTGTGCTTAAGGTCGCTTTGCCCCCATTAGGATGCAAGCCCACTGTGTTCATTTATAAAAGTATACAAGGTGACTTCGCTCTCCTGCTAGAACCTCCAAAACAGGTAGTAAGGGAGTCAGGGTATGAAATGCAGATAGGGATGCTGTCTTAGTTTGGGTTTCTATTACTGTGAGGAAAGCAAGTTATGGAGAAAAGTTTGCTTGGCATACACTTCCATTTTGCTCTTCATTATCAAAGGAAGTCAGGACAGGAACTCAAACAGGGCAGGATCCTGGAGACAGGAGCAGATGCAGAGGCCATGGAGGGTGCTGCTTACTGGCTTGCTTCCTCTGGCTTGCTCAGCCTGCTTTCTTATAAACCCAGGACCACTAGCCCAGGGATGGCACCTCCCACAATGGGCTGGGTCCTCCCCCGTTGATCACTAATAGAGAAAACGTCTTACAGCTAGATCTCATGGAGACACTCTCTCAACAGAAAATCCTTCTTCTCTGATGACTCTACCTTGTGTCAAGTTGACACAAAACCACCCAGTACAGATGCCAAAAGTCTTATTTCTTTTACTATTACACATGTCAAGGTCAGAGGATATCTGAGAGTAAGTTCTTTCCATCTTTACATGGGTCTGAACTCAGGTCGCCAGGCTTGCAAGGCAAGTCCCTCCAGTCACTGCCATCTCGATTTCCCTGTGGAACTTTTATTTTGCTTGCAGTTACACATGAGACATCCAGGCCCAAGTGTTTAGGAGTCAGTGCCTTCAGCAATGGGAGCTTCTAGGTCCCTAAGGCAGTTTCACTCTCATGTCTCATGTCAACCAATACTGACTGCCAGGGTTGGCTGTTGATATTTCTAATACATTATAAATCTTTTCAAAGGTCCACGGGAAGAAAGAATTTAGGAAAGGGGTGTGTGTGTGTGTGTGTGTGTGTGTGTGTGTGTAAATAAAATGAAGGAATGAATGAATGAGGTAAGACTTTGCATATGTGGTCCCTGTCCTGACTGTGACTGGTCTCAGATTTGAGATTTAGTATTAAAGGCATTACTTGAGCTACTGATATTGCTAGAAATTGTTAAATTTGCCTGTAGGCTCTCTGAACAAGGTGAGCTGCAACCTAACTTGTATGAACAGACTGCAAACCATTCTTGTAACAAGTCACTGAATCCCAGCCAATCAAAAGCAGCCAGCTCTTCAAACCTCCTTCAAATAAGGAACTCTCCAGCTGTAGCTAATCTAGTTGTCTCTGGTCCTGGACTCCACTTTCTTGCTTTCTGATTATAAATATAACCTTCCATGCTGGGTGTCTGTGTACCGTACTTGCCTACCCTGTGTAAGACCCTGGAGAGAGAACGAACCATGTTGATCTAGGCAGGTGCTCAATTCTAGACAAATAAAGCCAGCAAAGACCTGCAACACTAAGGAACTGGGGTTGCAGCTCAGTGGGGAAGGACTTACCTAGCTGATATAAGAACATTGTGGAAGATTCTCAGTACCAAGGGAAAAAAATCCCAAAGCTTGATCTGTTGATATGTGATTTGAAGAATGCAGAGACTCACAGGATCCTAACACCACAAGCCCTGGAACCAGACTCAGAAATAGTGGCTCTCCAGACCAGGCAAGCCTCAGACTCGCTTAGAATGGCCTAACCCTTACATGAATAGACACACTGACCTAGCCAGGGTCTTGTCGCTGAAGCTTCCATGCTCTGTTTGGCCAACCCAGACTTCTTTCTCTCACTTTTCTCCGTGCTCTGGTGTCTTAGTTAGGTTTTCTATTGCTGTGAAGAGACACCATGACCAAGGAAACTCTTTTACGGAAAACATTTGATTGAGGTGGTGGCTTACAGTTTCAGAGGTTCAGTCCATTATCATCATGATGGGGAGCATGGCGGCATGCAGGCAGGTCTGGTGCTGGAGAAGATGCTGACAACCCTACATCTTGCAGGTAACAGGAAGTCAACTGACACACTGGGTGGTATCCTGAGCATAAGAAACCTCAAAGCCCACCCCGCAGTGACACACTTCCTTCAACAAGGTCATATCCACTCCAACAAAGCCATACCTCCTGGTAGTGCCCCTCCTAGAGATTATGGGGCCAATGACATTCAAACTATATCTGTCTTACAGCCTCATTCTTTCTCTGCTTTGTTTCCTTCACAATGCAGCTTACAAGACCCCCAGAGACCTCTCAGCCTTGTCCTACCGCCTTGTGACCCC
>NW_024433102.1:0-6547 GCF_017639785.1 Mesocricetus auratus | reverse complement strand
GCTGTCCCTCTGGCATCATCAGGTAAACAGGCCAGCTTCCCAGCCTGTGTTCCAGAGCCTGCAGATCGCCTGGGAACTGCACAGAGCTCCCAATCCCGGCGGGAGCACCAGGTAAACAGGCCAGCTTCCCGGCCTGTGTTCCAGAGCCTGCAGATCGCCTGGGAACTGCACAGAGCTCCCAATCCCGGCGGGAGCATCAGGTAAACAGGCCAGCTTCCCGGCCTGTGTTCCAGAGCCTGCAGATCGACTGGGAACTGCACAGAGCTCCCAATCCCGGAGGGAGCCAAGCACCCCAGACTCCAGATCTTCTCTCCCACCAAAGAGACCAGGAAACTACAGGAGCCAGGGAGACCAGGGGAGTAGCTGTTCCGGATCAGGTACAACAGGACCCAGCATAGGGTCCAGGGGACCAGGTAGGAGGCTAAGCGCCCCAGATTCCTGTTCTTCTTCTCTACCCACGGACCAGCATTTGGACAAGGCATAGAAGAACCACCAGATTACTGGACTTACTAGCACCCACCAAAAGGGAACTCTGGTCCCCAGACCAGGAAGGGGTTCTTTCTGCACCCACTAGAAGAAGAGATGGGAAAGAGACAATACAAAAACACAGTCAGCAACAGAAAAACAAATATGACACTGCCAGATTCTAGAGACTCCACACCAGCAAGACCCCAATATTCCAACGCGAAGGAAGCAGAAGAGAACGACCTTAAAAGCACTTTCATGAAAATGATAGAGGCCCTAAAAGAGGATATTGGAAAATCCATCAAAGAAATGGAAGAAAAAAAAACCAAAAAATGCAAGAAATGGAAGAAAAAACAAACCAAAAATGCAAGAATTGGAAGAAAAAACAAACCAAAAAAGGCACGAAATGGAAGAAGAAATGAAGCAAAAAATGCAAGAAATGGAAGAAAAAGCAAAGCAAAAAATGCAAGAATTAGAAGAAGAAACATACCAATTAAGGCAGGAAATGGAAGAAGAAACAAAGCAAAAAATGCAAGAAATGGTAGAAAAAACAAAGCAAAAAATGAAAAAAATGGAGGAAGAAACAAACCAAAAAAGGCAGGAAATGGAAGAAGAAACAAAGCACAAAATCCAAGAAATGGAACAAAAAGCAAACCAAAAAATGCAAGAAATGGAAGAAAGAAGAAACCAAAAAATTCATAAAAGGCAACAAACGGACGAACAGATAAACAGAAAATTGCAAGAAGCAATGCAAACGCTGCAAGGGTTGAAAACTGAAATAGAGACACTAAAAAAAACACAATCTGAAGAAAGGCAGAAAATAGAAAAGCCAAACAAACAGTCAGGCACTACCAATACAAGCATTACCAACAGAATAGAAGAGATGGAAGAGAGAATCTCAAGTGTTGAAGATACATTAGGAGAAATGGATTTATCAACCAAAGAAAACCTTAAATCCAACAAATCCTTAACACAAAACATCCAGGAAATATGGGACACCATGAAAAGACCAAACCTAAGAATAATAGGTATAGAAGAAGGAGAAGAAATCCACCTCAAAGGGGCAGAAGGCATATTCAACAAAATCATAGAAGAAAACTTTCCCAACCTTAAGAAAGACATGCCAATGAAGGTACAAGAAGCCTACAGAACACCAAATAGAGTGGACCACAAAAAAAATCCCCTCGCCACATAACAATCAAGACCCCAAACATACAGAATAAAGAAAGAATATTAAGAGCAGCTAAGGAAAAAGGTCAAGTAACATATAAAGGCAGACCTATCAAAATTACACATGATTTCTCCATGGAAACTCTGAAAGCCAGAAGGTCCTGGATAGATATTCTACCTACACTAAGAGACCATGGATGCCATCCCAGACTACTATACCCGGCAAAGCTCTCAATCACTATAGACGGAGAAAACAAGATATTCCATGACAAAACTAGATTCAACCAATATGTGTCCACTAACCCAGCCCTACAGAAAATTTTGGAAGGAAAACTCCAACCCAAGGAAGCTAACTACAACCAGAAAAACATAAGCATTAGAGAATCCCCCTCTACCAACAGCCAAAAGAACAAAGGGGCGAAATTCCACACATAATTCCACCAACAACAACCATCGCAAATCGAAGAAGGATGAGCAATCAATGGTCATTAATATCCCTCAATATTAAAGGCCTTAACTCACCCATAAAAAGACACAGACTAGCAGAATGGATTCGAAGGCAGAACCCTTCCTTCTGCTGCATACAAGAAACACACCTCACCCTCAAAGACAGACATTACTTGAGAGTTAAAGGTTGGGAAAAATTTTTCAATCAAATGGACCCAAGAAACAAGCATGGGTAGCAATCCTAATATCTAACAAACTAGACTTTAAAATAAAATCAATCAAAAGAGATGAAGGAGGTCATTACATACTCATCACAGGTGAAACCCACCAAGACGAAGTGTCTATCCTGAACATCTATGCCCCCAATACAAAGGCATCCACATTCGTTAAAGAAACATTATTAGAACTTAAATCTCATCTAAAGCCCCACACAGTTATAGTGGGAGATTTCAACACACCACTCTCACCACTAGACAAGAATACCAGACAGGAACTCAACAAAGAAGCAAAGGGTCTAATAGAAGTAATGACCCAACTGGGATTAACAGATATCTATAGAACATTTCATCCACATAAAAAAGAATATACCTTCTTCTCACCACCACATGGAACCTTCTCAAAAATCGACCACATACTTGGCAACATATCAAACCTCAGCAGCTACAAAAATATTGGAATAACTCCATGCATCTTATCAGACCACCATGCTTTAAAATTAGAATTCAACAACAACACAAATTGCAGAAAACCTACAAACTCATGGAAATTGAATAATGCTCAACTGCACCATCCCTGGGTCAAAGAGGAAATAAAAAAATAAATTAAAGACTTCCTCGAATTCAATGAGAATGAAGACACAACATACCCAAACCTATGGGACACTTTGAAAGCAGTGCTACGGGGGAAGTTCATAGCACTAAGTGCTCACATGAAGAAACAGGAAAACAGTTATACCAGAGAATTAACATCACAGCTAAAAGCTCTAGAACACAAAGAAGCAAACTCCCCCAGGAGGAGTAGACGCCAGGAAATAATCAAATTGAGGGCTGAAATCAACAAAGTAGAAACCAGGAAAACAATACAAAGAATCAATGCAACGAAGAGTTGGTTCTTTGAGAAAATCAACAAGATAGACAAACCTTTGTCCAAACTTACCAAACAGCAGAGAGTGAACACGCAAATTAACAAAATCAGAAAAGAAAAGGGGGACATAACAACAGACTCTGAGGAAATCCAGAGATCATTAGGTAATACTTTGAAAACCTGTACTCCACAAAATTCGAAAATTTAAAGGAAATGGATGACTTCCTGGACAGCTCTCATTTGCCAAAACTAAATCAAGAACAGATAAGCAATTTAAAGAGACCTATAACCCCTATGGAAATAGAAGCTGTCATCAAAAGTCTCCCAACCAAAAAAAGTCCAGGTCCAGATGGCCTCAGTGCAGAATTCTACCACAAATTCAAAGAACAGCTTATACCAATTCTTCTCAAAGTGTTCCACACAATAGAAGCAGAAGGGTCTTTGCCAAACTCGTTCTATGAGGCTTCAATAACCTTGATCCCCAAGCCACACAAAGATACAACTAAGAAAGAGAACTTCAGACCAATATCCCTCATGAACATTGATGCAAAAATACTCAATAAAATACTGGCAAATCGGATCCAAGAACACATCAAAACAATCATTCACCACGATCAAGTAGGTTTCATCCCAGCGATGCAGGGATGGTTCAACATACGAAAATCCATCAACGTAATCCACCATATAAACAAGCTGAAAAACAAAAATCACATGATCATCTCACTAGATGCTGAAAAACCCTTTGACAAAATCCAACACCCCTTCATGATAAAGGTCTTGGAGAGATCTGGGATAACAGGGACATACTTAAACATAATAAAAGCCATATACAGTAAACCAACAGCCAACATCAAACTAAATGGACAGAAA
Organism: Mesocricetus auratus; assembly: GCF_017639785.1. Classification (NCBI taxonomy): domain Eukaryota; kingdom Metazoa; phylum Chordata; class Mammalia; order Rodentia; family Cricetidae; genus Mesocricetus; species Mesocricetus auratus. The sequence goes on along the minus strand of NW_024433102.1, from coordinate 2,512 downwards.
CTCAACGCAATTCCTCTAAAATCAGGAACAAAACAAGGCTGTCCACTCTCTCCATACCTTTTCAACATGGTACTTGAAGTTCTAGCTATAGCCATACGACAACAAAGGGGGATCAAGGGGATACAAATTGGGAAGGAAGAAGTCAAACTTTCACTGTTTGCAGACGATATGATAGTTTACATAAATGACCCAAAGAACTCTACCAGGGAACTCTTACAGCTGATTAACACCTTCAGCAAAGTGGCAGGTTACAAGATCAACTCAAGAAAGTCAGTAGCCCTACTATATACAGATGATAAAAGGGCTGAAAGAGAAATCAGAGAAACATCACCCTTTACAATTGCCACAAACAACATAAAATACCTTGGGGTAACGCTAACCAAACAAGTGAAAGACCTGTATCGTAAGAACTTTTAATATTTAAAGAAAGAAATTAAAGAAGGCCTCAGAAAATGGAAAGATCTCCCATGCTCTTGGATAGGTAGGATCAATGTAGTAAAAATGGCAATCCTGCCAAAAGCAATATACAGATTCAATGCTATCCCCATTAAAATCCCAGCACAATTCTTCACAGACCTTGAAAGAACAATAATCAATTTTGTATGGAAAAACAAAAGACCCAGGATAGCCAAAACCACCGTGTTCAACAAGGCAACGTCGGGAGGCATCACCATCCCTGACCTCAAGCTCTATTATAGAGCTATAGTCCTGAAAACAGCTTGGTATTGGCACAAAAATAGACAGGCAGACCAATGGAATCGAATTGAAAATCCGGGTATTAACCCACACACGTACGAACATCTGATCTTTGACAAAGAAGCTAAAAATATACAATGGAATAAAGAAAGCATCTTCAACAAATGGTGCTGGCATAATTGGAGACTGGCATGTAGAAAAATGCGGATCGATCCATGTTTATCGCCATGCACAAAACTTAAGTCCAAATGGATCAAAGACCTCAACATAAATCCAGCCACACTGAACCTCTTAGAAAAGAAAGTGGGTGGTTCCCTTGAAAGAATTGGTACAGGAGACAGCTTCCTGAACATAACACCAGTAGCACAGACAGTGAGATCAACAATTAATAAATGGGACCTACTGAAACTGAGAAGCTTCTGTAAGGCAAAGGACACAGTCAGCAAGACAAAAAGGCAGCCCACAGAATGGGAAAAAATATTCACTAATCCCACATCTGACAGAGGGTTGATCTCCAAAATTTACAAAGAACTCAAGAAGCAAGTCCCCAAAACAGCAAAGGACCCAATTAAGAAGTGGGCTGCAGAACTAAATAGAGAGTTTTCAATAGAGAAGTCTAAAATGGCTGAGAGGCACTTGAGAAAGTGCTCAACATCCTTAGCCATCTGGGAAATGCAAATCAAAGCAACTCTGAGATACCATCTCACTCCTGTCAGAATGGCTAAAATCAAAAACACCAATGACAATTTATGCTGGAGAGGATGTGGTGAAAGGGGGACACTCCTCCATTGCTGGTGGGAGTGCCAACTTGTTCAGCCACTTTGGAAAGCAGTATGGAGATTCCTCAGAAAAATGGGAATAAACCTACCACAAGACCCAGCAACTGCACTCTTAGGCATATATCCAAAAGATGCCCATTCATATAACAAAGATGTCTGTTCCACTATGTTCATAGCAGCTTTATTTGTAATAGCCAGAACTTGGAAGCAACCTAGATGTCCCTCACCCGAAGAATGGATAGAGAAAATGTGGTACATCTACACAATGGAGTACTATTCAGCAGAAAAAAATAATGGAATCATGAGATTCGCAGGCAAATGGATGACACTAGAAGAAACCATCCTGAGTGAGGTAACCCAGTCACAAAAAGAGAAACATGGCATGTACTCTCTCATATATGGATTTTAGACATAGATCTGGGGAGTGCCAGCCTACAATCCTATTGCCAGAGAGTCTGGGAAACAGAAACTTCATTTACTGGCTGGTTAAGTACTGAGCTGAACACAAGAAAGCAAGTATCAGAGAGGGAGGACTGATGAGCAAAGTGATTAAGACTGGGCTGGTTGAACCCCCAGAAACAGCTGACCAGACAAAGGTTAACTCTTGAATCCCAGGCATCAGCCTGGGAATCCAGCATGGGACTGATCAAGACCCCCTGAATCTGGGTGTCAGTGAGGAGGCCTAGGTAATCTATTGAGCCTTGGGCAGCAGATCAGTACCCATCCCAAGTATACACACGGTCTCTGGACTCCCATAGAACAATGTGAGGTGCACTCTCACCCTGAACTCTTGGGGAAGGGTCTAGGCCCTGCCCTATATGAAATGACAGACTATGGACACCCCCATGGAGGGCCTCACCCTCCCTGGTGGAATGAGGGGATAACGGGGGGGGGGATGGGGAGGAGGGCATGGGAGGAGGGGAGGGAAAGGGAGAGGGACCTCGTACTGACTTGTGAAGCAACCTGGTTTCTTATCTAAATTTAAAATGGAAAATAAAAAAATATTAATAAAAAAATTCAAAAAAACAAGTAAAAAA
>NW_024433101.1:0-44582 GCF_017639785.1 Mesocricetus auratus | reverse complement strand
TGTATGGACTTATTTACATCTGATCATTGATGAGCATGAAGATTAGGGGAGGAGTGATGCAGACCTCAAGTCATGTGGAACACGAAGTTGAATAACATGATTGCAGAAGCTGGACCGTTGACTCTTTAAAACAAGGTGGCCATGTGGCTGACTTCTCTGTCCTGCAATAGTTCTGGGACAGCTGTGAGAATGAGTTGTAGGGGCTAACAGCTCCCACTGCAGGGAAAGGAGGAGGGTAGAGAGCTTGTGTCCAGATTGCTGGAGGTATCTGGTAGGGAACACCATATGTGGGGTTCACAGCTCTGTCAGGTTCTGGCCTGGCTCCCTCCTGTGGCTGGTAGGCCACACCAGGCCGAACTGAGTCCCATGGCTTAAGAACCATGGGCCCAGGCCTGTTCTTCAGACCTTGAAAGAGACACAAGCAAAGGATGCTGTTAGTGACTGTGACATCGGCACAGTGACTTAACACAGAGCCACCCTGATGTCCCATAGCTCTTCATGTAATTCCTCTTCCCTAACCTGTTCCCAGTTCCCAGACCCAACTCCCATCTCCTCCTCTGCACTGTCTCTGGCTGCATCCTTTGCTTGTCTGCCCCAGGCTCTACTTCCCCAGGATCCACATAAAGGGGTGCAGTGAGAAAGCTCCTTCTCGGGTCACAGACATCTTAGGGTTCATGTCCTACACATGGGAGCAGAGTATCAGTGGCAAAGGGCCTTGCAATTCATAGCTGAAATACACAAGGGGAAGTCACTGACCATTCCTACTGGGTTTCCTTGGGACCTCATTTCCAATTCCTTGCTGTCCCTTACCTGGGGACTGTATCTTCTGTCTTTGGGGTGAGGAGGCAACAGAATAAGCTGGAAAACAGATGATGAATTTGCCTCCTCACCCTTCTCCAGCCCCTTCTGTGTTTCTTCTTGGAGGCCGTGGCTACCTCCTGGGACTGGTCCTTACTAGATATTGGTGGTGACTCTTCAACTTGTATTTCGTTGTCATTTTCATATCCAGTGTTCTCACTCTGGGGAGCATCCAGGATGTCGATTGTATCATGTGCTCTCTCACTGCATTGTGCATCAGTTTTCTTCAGGACTCCAGATGTGCTGATGCTAGCAGGGACCTCAGCACCCTGCTGTGGTCCTGGCCTCCCTGTGCTGCTGTCTGCCCTGAACCAGAGCCCTTCGAGGAGTGTGATGCTGAGCATGGTGTCACTGCCCGTCTCCTCACTCTCAGCCTCATTAGCATCTTGATGTGATCCTGGCATCCCTGTGCCACAGGTGTCTTCCTGGAACCACAGCCCATTGAGGGATATGACACTGAGCATGGTGTCACTGCTCGTCTCCTCGGTCTCCGCCTTGTCAGCATCATAAGCACTGGTGTCTGTCAGGCAGGAGAGGTAATCCTCAGATGTGTCACTGTCATCAGATGAGGCAGTGCTGTCTGTGACCTCTGTTGTTTTATTCTTGATGTAGGCAGACACAGGAGAAAACCGTGGGGCAGAATTCCAAGGCCAGCTCATGTCCAGCAGCTTGTACAAATCTGGAGAGCTGGACCTAGAGGAGCTCTTGCTTTCTGCCACTTTATTTATCTCCTGCCCTTTGGTGTCTTCAGATGCCACGAATGTGGGCATGGCGGGTTCACTCCTTGCCCTCCTTAGGGTAGAACGGGCAGTGGGAGGACCTGTAGGATTCTTGGGAGAGTGGGTCTTTGGGACATGCCATATTTCTCCTAGGATGTTACCACGTTTTCTCCCGCTGATCACATTGATTTTTGTCGGGGCATCATTAAGCCTATTTTTTTCTATGAGTCCCAGGGTTTCTTCGGCCATGGGGCCTAAGCAACACATAGCATCTACAATGGTGGAGATGGACAGCCTGGAACCAGTTTTTCTGGATGGTGATGAAAAATCTCCATCCAAGAGATTCATGAACGGAGATTCTTCCTTCATGTTCACCACCGTGACAGGTGGGGTTTGGACCACCACAAAATGCTACAAGTAAAAAGACACAAATATGCTCAGGAGAGAAGTTTGTGGCTCTAAATTATAGTTCATGAAAATCATAGCTACCTCAACATCTTAATTATAATATTGGGATCAGAGGTTTAAATAAAGCCAACCCAAACCCAAAGTAATTATGAGAAAGCATAAGAAAGATCAGGGTTGAAGTAAGTGGTTGCTTAGAGATTGAAACAAAGACCAAAGAAACAAAGATCAAATGAAAGATGTGGTGATTTGAAAGGATGAAGAAGTCTGACAATCCCTTGTCACCCAGAGACATGATAGGAATCAGTGAAATGTAAGACAGGACACAATGTATGAAGGAAAGACAAGTAAGATCTAGGGCATCATGTATATTTGTGTGTGTGTGTGTGTGTGTGTGTGTGTGTGTGTGTGTGTGTGTGTGTGATATCAATTAACTCTGGAGAGATGATATTCATGAAAGAAGGTGATTTCTTGAGCCATGAAAGAGTCACCAGCATTGATAAGATGTTATTAACTCTACTTAACCACCTGCTGCCTGCCAGCTACTTCACTGAGTGTGTGATGAATAATTATGGATGCTACAAACCATGCAAAGGGATCAATTTAGGGATAAGATGGAAAGAGTAATGCAATTTTTGCTAACAAGGACATCCTAGGACAGCAGATTGCATGATGGACTTACCTACTGACCTCACAGTATAATGGAGACAGATACTACTCAAGACCATTCCAAACTTAGTCTTAAAATCTAGTATTCCCCTGAGGTCAAACACGTAGCACACACACACACACACACACACACACACAGAGGAAATACACAGTTGCTGGTGCACAAGTGCACACTACGTACACATAATGCTACAAATAGGTACATGCATGCAAACACACAGATTCACGCACTAACACACACAAAGACACACACACACAGACACACACACACTCATGCATGCACACAAGCTTGACTACACTCCAATGTCTTTGATGAACTTTCAATTGTACATCTGTTATCAGCTTGATAATTCACACAAAGTTCAAAAACACATGACACAGTGAGTTCAACAGGGGTTCCTAGGATAATTCCACAGGAAATCTATTGGACAACAAGCATGGAAGGAGGTCCATGCTTAGACCGAAAAAATGAATTTGTGTCATTTTCTGAAATAGAAATAGACATGAGGCTTTTGTCTGCAACCTCAGGTCCAGAGAGATGGTGATGCTGACTAGAGCCATGGAGCAGTAGGTGGACCCTTAACTGAAATAGAACCCTTTGCAGGACATAAAGGGGGCAGCTGTCATTTAACAGAGCAGAGGAAATGATCCCAGATCACTATGCAATTCCAGAAGTGTTACAGAGGAATGACTTAGATCACATACTTAAGATTTAAAACAAGAAAATGAAACCAAAGTAAAATATGGCAAAAGATTTTTAAGCAAACAATTAAAGTGAACACATAAACATAAACCCATGCCTCAACCAAAAGCACTGAATGCATGAATCAAAACGACAAACAAAAAACAAAATCCAGCCAAAAAGAGGAAATCTCCCCATGTCATGGTCCAAGAGATTTGGAGAATCCAGTTGATCAGGACAAATGGAGAAGACTAACTGCTTTCTACCCCCCCAAGAGTTGCTCTGCAGCATCGACAAGCCCCAGCACTCTGCAGGGCTTATGTGAATCAATTTCCATAACTTCTCACCAAGGCATTTTGTGATGTCACACTAAGGAACAGTCTAGTAGCAGCTGGGAATAACCCAAAGATGTTGCTCTATCCAGCTCCAGGGAATGCATATCTTTGGTCAAAATTGTGAGCAAATCCCTAAGAAGATTATCTTAAAGGGCAGTGGGAAACTCTTATTCTCTCTCTCATGCTCTCAGAGGACAGGCAGCTAAGCCAGATGAGAAGATGGGGACTTGGCAAGATGGGAGGAAGCAGCCGGGTACATGACTTTGATGGGCTCCTCCTGCATCCAGTCACCCAATTCCTCCTTTTGCTTCCCACATCCCTGGGCTTTTAGGTCTTCCCGAAGATCACATCCTGCTAAGTTCACATCCTGCTAGAGCCCAAGCATCTAGATACCAGAGAAGTTTTGAGACCACTCATACCAAGCCTGAAGAGGACACTTGGACAGAACCTAGGAACCAGGTAACATAATAACAAGGTAACAAGTGCTTTAGTAGCAAGGTAGACAGGCTGAGGAATCTAGTGTTGACCTTTTTAGGGACACAGGTATGGAGTAGTTAAATAAAGAAACCATGCCCCAATGCCCTTTGCACTGAAAGAATCCTGACTACTACCGACCTCATCTCTACACTTAGGCTATTCAAATCCTTTATCTGAGATGCTCATACAGATGAGCATCTAAAGGATGGCAGTTCTCCCTGACCCTGGCATGCTCTAAACAAATGGGCTGTTGCTCAGGATACACATGACATGATTTTCGTTGTTTTTCAGGGTATTGTGGTGTAGCATAGCAAGTGTGGAAGACAGTTAACAAGACAGATGAGCGTTTAAGAACTTCAGAGCCTGTAGGAGATGATAGCAGAGCAGATGTGATAAACATTCTCATGAAGTGTCTTGTTTCTTACAGTTTGTCCACTCTAACAACTTTTATAACCTGAAAAATTAAATTTATAAATATCAAAGAATCATGCTGAAGAATAGAAATATGGGGCTAGTAAAAAGAAATTGAATGGAAAGCACTAATTCAATCAAGAAACAATTAAGCGATGTAAATTAAACCAACAAACCAGGAAGCAAACTCACATTTGGCTGTCAAAGCAGATGAACAGTGTCTGTTTTTCAGAGATCAGTAATACCAATGTCTGAGTCCTATAACTCTGCACCCAACCAAGCAACAGTTTCTCTGCAGAGAAGCCCCAGCCAGTGCCTCATGTGGGCAGGGTCTGCAACTTCTCACAATGGTCCTGTGAGGTCACTAGAGGAAACAACCAATCACAGCTGTCCACAAAAAAAAAAAAAACCCAAACCAGAAAGTCCTCACTTTCTGTCTCCGAGGACTGCATTAGTGTTCTTATAACCATGACCAATTCCTCGAGAAGCAGCAGTGTGTGGGTGCCGCACAGGTTTTGCTATGGCTTAGGTTCTCAGAGGACTTGGGAACCCATGTCTGGGGACTTGGGAAGATGAGTCTGAAGCAGATGCTTACATGGGTTTGGCAGGTCCCCTTGCCCTAATGACCCAATTCCCCCTGCTAGGTTCCACCACATGTGGTTTTACAGCCTCCTGATCGCACTCCTGCTGGAGACCAAGAACTCAGAGCCTCTCCCTTTCTAACCATGAGGAGGACATTTGGACTTCATCAGCAAGAACAACAAGAATGGACTCAGTCAGCTTTGTGCAGCCTGGGTTAGAGACATGGTTATGGACTAGACAGTGAACACACGGGCTTCTCCAAGGTTCTTGTCACTCAGAGCCTCAAATTCTCTAATGACACCAACTACTGCAGACCTTTTCATCTATACAGTCATGATACCATTCCTGTTCCTTACACTAATATTTACGGGCATCCAAAGAAGGCCAGCCTGTCTGTGACACTGGAGGCCATGAGGAAACGGTTGTCCCTCAAGTTTCCCCAGTACTGTTTGTGTCAGGAGTTGTGTGGTGGGCAGGGGAAAGTATAACCACAGGGAAAGGCCGACGGATGTAACAAAGTGGGTGGATATGCCCTGAGCCCATGAAAAAAATCAAATTCTTTAACTTTTACAGCCAGTAGAGATTAACAGAAATTTTGGTAAAGAAATAAACCAAATGAACAAAATTCCAAAGATAAATGGATGGAGAATAAGAGAAAATGGTTGATAATAAATTGAGCTGAAGCACAGGCACAAACTAAATCTAAGTAAACAATACGTACAAACCTAATCCACTGGTCAGCACACTCACGATGTTCAGGTCAGTGGTGATCACAGTTGTTCAGTGTCAAAACAGACAATACGATATAAAGCTCTCACGACCAAAGTCTTGAGTCAAGTCCTCTGCAGCCAGCCAGCAGCTTCACTGCAACAAAAAGACAAAATCCAGGCCCCAGTCGTGCCTTACATGGGTGGTGGCTCTCATTCCTCACAATGGCTCCTTGTGAGCTCACCCACCCATCGACCAATCACAGCTAGACAGAAGCCGTCATATCATGTTTCTAGTGTCTTGCTCCAGGCTCCTCCCAAACCTGTGCCAACAGTCTGCTTCAGAGAGGCCCAGGTTACTTTGGCTCAGGCTTCCAGAGGATCAGGCACAGCCTGGTGCTGGGCTCTGCTGGTGGCAGTGGCAGCAGGGCCTGAGGCAACTGCTTTCACTCCATCGACTCTCCTCACGCTCAAGCTTATTTAAATATGTGTCACCTAGGCTGATCCTAAAATTCATTTCTGTCAAAACCACGATCCAGGTTCATCCTACAGAATGTAGTCTCACTGGTTCATATGCCTGCACACTTTCCTGAAATACTCAGAAAATGTAACTTTTTCTTTTCTTTCAGTTTCTGTTTCTGCACACTTCCACTCAAATTTTACTCCTTCTCTAAGATCTCCTTCTTCCTTCCCTGTGCCTGTTTGTCTGTCGTATGTCTGACCTCCATGGGTAAAGGGAATATGTCCTCTCCACCATTTCTCTCTCCTCCATTACCTGCTATTTGGTACTTTCCTTTTACTAGAATAAAAATTTCCTCCAGTTAAAAAAAAAAAAAAGAATCCTACATTCTTATCCATGTTGCATTTCAGGATTAGATGGAACAAAACATGACTTTTTCAGGAGGCATCATTATAATTGCTGATTCTTCAGATACATGATGCCTGACCTGGGAATCTATACCTTTTGTTTTTTCAATTTCTTCCTAGTCTTATGCCCAATGAAAATTTTAATTTATCTTTAGTACAATGAAAAGATATTTAATATTTATTGTATATTGCTATATGCAATTAAAATGCATGTGTGCATAGGTAAATGTGCCTTAAAGATATTTAAAGTCCCTGAGGTTGTTGATGTGAGGGCTTAGTTCAGTGGTACTCAGCCTTCCTCCTGTTGCAACAATTTAATACAGTTCCTCATGTTATGCTGTCCCTAACTATGAAAGTATTCTCATTGCTACCTTGTAAGTTTGCTGTTATTTGAGTCGTCATAAAAATACCTGAGTGTTCTGGTGGTCTTGATTGACCCCTGTGAAAGTGTCATTTGCCCTCCCAGGGGCCATTACCCACAAGTTAAGATCCCAGGATTGCTGAGTAAAGACAATTGATGTTGAGCCTAACAATCAGAAAGACGTCTTCCGGACCCACAAGATTTAAGAAGAGTATTAACTCCCACAAGTCATCGAGTCTCTCTCTCTCTCTCTCTCTCTCTCTCTCTCTCTCTCTGACACCCACACCCACCCACACCCACACACCCCCACACACATACTTTTAGTGTTTTTGCCTGTACATATGTATATTTATTGCCTGTATGCCTGGTACGTTCAGAGTTGGGTTCAATCATTAGATCCCCATGGACTATCTTCATCGTAAACTATCATGTGGGATGTGGGTCTAAGGATTGAACCTGAGCCAACTCTCCAGTCCCACTCTAAACTTAAAAATCTAATAAAATAGGGCTCTAGGCAGGTGGTTCATCAGTGGAGAGCACTTGTTTCTTTTACAGAACACTTGGATTTGATTATAGCATCCATGTGGCAGCCATCTGTAATTCCACATTAAGGGGACCCAATGCTTTCTGCTGATCTCTGATGTCATCAGGCACATATGGAGCTTGCACACACACACACACACACACACACACACACACACACACACACGCACGCACACACACAAATACATAAACACACACTAACTCTTCTACTAGCATTACACGTAGTAGAGGAGTAAAACTGAGCATGCTTAGGCCTGCAGCATGATGAAAGCTTTTACAATATTCAGTTTTGAAAAAATTATAAAAGGAATGTTGTCTCAATGTAATTAATCTGCACAGCTGACACGATTGTGTTGGACTTCTTACTGTGCTTTCTCTTAGTACATGCTAATGATACATAATAATGAGTTTCGGTATGACATTGTCATACATGTGAATGAGGTTTTTCTTACTTTTCATTCGCCTTTTACTCTCACTTGTCCCTTTCTCCTTTCTGCCATCAACTAGTCTCTCTTCTACTTTGTTGCATTTTTAATCATGGTTGATCATCCAGTAAGTTTGATTAGACTAATTGAATGGGGGTTTATTTACAGGAGTACGGGTTGTATGCTGGGAGCAGTATTTCTGCAGGAACTGTCTCTTTCATCCCTAATATCCATCACCCACCTAGAGATGCCGAGGAAGGGATGGAGCCTCCTGAGCCTCTGTGTCCTAGCAACCCTTCATTGCCTGAACACCCTCAGGATTTTTTGTATGAACAGAGTCTTTCCAGATTTCTGGATTTCAGTTGCAGAGCCTCCTGTTTCCTTTACTTCAACAAGAGAACTGGATTATCAGGTATGTGCTCCCACACCAGGCTCACACCTACCTTGTAAATAATCCTGGGGATTGTGTGTAATACACTGTCACCTGGATGTTCCTATGGATGAGGCAGCTTTGGGTGCAATAGAGGAGGATGGGATAAAACTCTGTGTCTTCATACAGTTGTCTTTGGTTCATAAGCAGGTACCTGAACCAAATCTGTTTTGAAAGGCAGCCATTCCGGAGCACATTAGAGCTTGCCTATAATGTTGAGAGCCTAGGAAACTGCAGACAAGAGTCTCAGTCTGAGGGAAGTGTGGCTTCCTTAGAATGGCTCTGACTTGGGGAAGTGGTGTAAATTTGTCAGAGTTCACAGTAGAATGTCTGGGGATAAGAAGCATAAAGGCAGGCTGGGCATTGGTGGCACATGCATTTATTCCCAGCACTTGGGAGGCAGAGGCAGGCATATCTCTGTGAGTTCAAAGCCAGCCTGCTCCACAAGAGGGAGTTCTTTCTTTCTTTCCTTTTTATTATTATTTTTATTTAACTTTTTATACTTGTTACTCTCAGTTCCCTCTCCCTACCATCCTCCCCCGGCCCCCATCCTCCCAACCCTCCTCCCCACTCCATCCCCCCTCTGCTCCCCAGGGAGGGTAAGGGCTTCCATGAGGGATTTTCAGAGTCTGTCCTATCATCCCGGGCAGGGTGTAGGCTCTCCCCCCATGTTTCCAGGCTGAGAGAGCATCCCTTCATGTGGAATGGGCTCTCAGAGTCTATTTGTACGCCAGGAATAAATACTGATCTATTCTCCAATGTCCCATAGATTGCCGAGGCCTCTTCTCTGACACCCAGGTTGGGGGAGGGTGTCTGGATCAGTCCTGTGCTGGCTTCTCAGCAATCAGTCTGGGGTCCCTGCATTCCCCCTTGTTTAGGTCAGCTGCCTCTGTGGGTTTTGCCAGTCTGGTCTTGATTCCTTTGCTGGTAGCTCCTGTTTGCAACTGGGTTCCAGGAGTTCAGTTCGGTTTTTAGCTGGGGGTGTCTGCCTCTGCTTCTGTCAGCCACTGGATGAGGGTTCTAGGATGGCACGTAAGGCATCAATCTCATTATCATGGGAGGGCATTTAAGGTAGCCTTAATGGCCATTGGTGTCACTAGTGCCAGATCTCTCCTCCAACTTATAATGGCTCCCTCTATTATGGTATCTCTCATCCTTCTTTCCTCTATTCTTATCTTGGCTCAATAAGAGCTAGTTCTAGGACAGGCTCCAAAGATACACAAAGAAACCCTGTCTTGAACCCCCACCCAAAAGAGGCACACATGTCTTCACACACACCCTGCCCTACTTCTCTCTTGGCTCAACTTCTGGTGGAAGGCCTGAGGACTATGTGGCAGGTCCAGAGGAGGAAATATGGAAGTCACACTTGGCGTCGCGTCAAAACTACTCATCTGGGAATGCCAGGGTCACTGTTAAAAAATAGGTTTTCGCATAGCTAATACTCCAGCCCGGAGCTCACCACTCCACTCTGAATCCATATAAATTCAGAGCAAGGTTTCATCAATATGGTTATCACATTAACTTTGCCTTTGATTCTGATTTCTGGGGCATGAAAGCTGAGCTTTTGCAGTTTTCCTTGTGCTGAATGGAGTCCCTGATGTGTTTCTGAGGAATTAGTGAACTCTCAGAACAATTGAGGAAGCTGGGGTTTTAGGAGAGAACGGGATCATGTGGCAACTATTTCTGAGGTAAAAAAAAACACAAAATAAAAGAAAACAAAAATGTAAAAGGGTTAGACTATGATTCTTTGTTCATCCATCTTGTGCTGGAGGGAATGAGCACACTCTGGGGTAGACATGAACATGAGTAGAGACTTGGATGGACACTGGATTCTGAGTGCTGAGGGAAGAGAGTTCACACTGGGCCTAGGGTTCAGGTTCAGGCTGTGGTTGCTGTAGTAGAGCATGAGTTGCACCTGCATGAGGTGGGTAGGGCTGTCTCTTTGTCTCCTTCTGTCTGCAGTTGACTTCACTAAGGAGGAGGAGATGTTGAACAAGAGAATAATGGAGTACTGGGCCAACTTTGCAAGACCTCCTATGGTTTTGTCTCCATCCAGGGCTCCCATGTGCATATGCCTCATTAGCACACACGGGTCCTCAATTACACCATAGCTTTCCTAATCCAGGGCACACTTAGACAGATACCTTCTAGCTCTCAGTTACTGCTCATCCCACAGTGATCTGGTTGGTGAGTCATAGCATGGTGATGCAGTTCTTTAGATTTTCCCTCTGAGAGGGAGACAAAAAACCAGACATCTTCCCTTGCCTCATATGAACCAGACACTAGTGAGTGACACTTGTATTCTACATCAGGACACCAGTTCATCTGTCCCCTAGGCTCCTGGGACTGCTCATCTATTACTCTGACACACATCAAGGGATCAGGCCTTGGGTGAGAGTGACCTCACCCTTTCATCTTGGTGTCACATCCACAGGAACCCCAACAGTAAGGGTCTACCCTACTGGCCTGAGCTGGTTCATGATGATCAGTACCTGAAGCTGGACATTCAGCCTGCTGTGGCCAAGGCCTGAAGGCTAGAAAGCTGCAGTTCTGGACCAAGACTCTGCCCAGAAGATCTTCTGCCCCAGCACAAGCATGGAGAGCTTCAGTGCTAGTTCCAGGAAGGGGTGTGTTTTTGGGGCAGATGTGGTCATCCTGAGGTTTCAAAGTCCCTTTATGTATTTTTATTCATTCCAACTTTTGCACAAACATTTTTGCCCTCAGCATTTGTCCTTTCAGTCACGTGTGACAAACCCCACTGTGTTTCACTCATCCTTCTGTACACTTTTTATTAGACTCAATATATGGTCCCACATCCATTCTCCTCTCATTCTCTTTAACACCTCACTCTTTTATGCTGTGTCCCTCCCTCCTCCCTTCCTCCCTCCCTCCCTTCCCTCCTTCCCCTCCCTCCAATAACCTTTTCCCCATTCTCTTTCTCATCTTCTCCAAGCCTCAGACCTTCTTCAAATTAATCAGAAGCTTCAGGCACTGTTGCCTATAATGAAGCCCATGTCCTCTCTCAGCAAGTTCATGTTTTCACATTTTCCTAAGTTGGCAGCAGAAAACCTGAGTTTCCCAAACTGTATTGCCTTCTTATCTTCACAATGCTGTTCCCAATAGATAATAGACTACAAACTAGACTCTTAGTGTCTGTGGCCTGAGATCTTTGCAGGCTGAGACAGGAGGATTACATATACCCAGGGCAAGATAACAAGACCACAGAAACAATAACCTCAGTAATTTACCAGCAATAACAAATGCTCAGGTTTTTTTTTTATATTGAGAAATCCTTGCTTAGGACACACACAGATCTGTTTTGTGGTGAGAAACATGTCGTTGGCTAGTTGTTTCAAGAATTACATGTTGTGCCCTCTGGTGGTAGAATGTGTGAACAATGGCATTGCATGGACAACATTAGGTCCCTGCTGAATTGAACTGTGGTCAGAGAAGATTTCCCTGTGGTGAGACTGACCATGCAGGTTGCTTCCATTCTATATGTAGAGCATTTATTGACTTTCATACTGCTAGCTTGTCTTTCCTTTACACTTCTGTATATACACACTAAATTTCCAACTGGGAGTTAAAATACATTTTATAGTTTTAATAATTATCTCATTTTTAGTAGCTTGCGTGTGTATTGTTTTTATGGGGCTAGAGCTGGATCTTAGGGCGTGTGTATGTTAGGCAAGTGCTCTACCCATGAGGTATATCCTAAGATTACTGTGGATTGTTTAGATGCAATTAATCTCTTTTAGATATATGGTTTAGTAAGTCTGAGAAAATTCTCAAGGCATGTAACTGCCCATCAGAGTTAGAATAACCCTCCACACCCTACCAAGGATATCCTCAGGCCCTTGGGTTATTATTCACTACCTTTAGCCTGGTTTTAAAATAACCATGGCATTACTTTATCTTGTTATATTGGGGCTTGTCTGAAATCTAATATAAATAGACTGTAAGTTACCTTGCATAGTATTTTTGTTTTCTTTCATTGTGGAATTGTTGGGGAATATTACTTTAAGGTGTGTGAGTTTTGTTTATGCTGCATTTGTTTAACTCTGTGAAGCTGCATTACTTTCCTCATCTAAAAACTCGATGGTTTTAATAAAGAGCTGAATGGTCAATAGAAAGGCACAAGCAAGGCTATCTGGGGCTGGCAGGTAGAGAGTATAAATAGAAGGTGAAACAATGAAGGAGGAGCAGGAAGAGAACAAGGAGAGGGGGACATCGGGTGCCAGCCTCCCAGGCACCACAGAGCAAAAGTAAAAGTAAGATATTCAGAAGTAAGAAAGATTAAAAACCCAGAAAGAAAAGGTAGATGGGTTAATTTAAAGATAAGAAAAGTTGGCTAGAAATACATCAAGCTAAGGCTGGGCTTATTCATAACTAAGAATAAGCCTTCATGTGTGATTTACTTGAGAGCTGGGTGGCAGTCCCCCCCAAAAAACCCAAAAGAGTCAAAAACATCTTAAACAATATAATGACACCCAACATGGGACTTCAATTTGTTGTTTTTATTTTTAGATTGTTGATATCTTTAAATCAATGACTATCCTATTCAGCACTGCTACCCTGCTGCTACCAGCACAGCCTAGGCCACAAGAGCTGAACTCTGAGGGAATTTTGTTCCCTCAGGCACCCAGTCTTTCAAAGCTACTAAGGAAACCTATTTAATCTCTGCCCTGCTAAAGGACTCAAGATTCAAATGTTGAGGTAGAGTCTTCCTCAGAGAGACTGAATAGAAAGCAGCTCACCTAGATCATCTCCTCATTTCTCCCAAGAAGTCTTTGTGCTTTTTCTCAGCCATCCTTATAATAAACCCTTTTCCACCTGGCTCCTCCGTACAACTTCCTGTCAGCTAGCTGCTGACCCAGCCTCCTGACTGCAGGTGAATTTTATTTAATCAAATCTGTACATCATTAAGCAAATGACCCAGAGCATAAACAAAAGTAACACACCCGGGGGTATAGCTCAGTGGTAGAGTATTTGACTGCAAAAGTAACACACCTTAAAATAATATTATACAATATGGAATGTCATCCAAATGTGCACAGTACACATTCTATACACTTACCAAATCTATGTACCAATTAGTCACTTTCTTATTTGCTCTTCTTTTTTGGACAAGGTGTGCCCAGAACTCATAATCACAGTGTCTTGGCTTACCAAGTGGTGGAATTACATGTATGGACCTCCATTTCCAGATGTGGGTTTTAATACAGCTGTTTGGTATTCTTACACATGATTTCATGGTATCAGATGGATTCAATTTTTGTATTGGCAACCTAGATCAGAATTGCTAAGTTATGAGACACATGTATTAAACAATATAAGAAATTGTAAGGCTATGGAGGTATCTCTGTGGTAGAGACATTGCCCTGTATGTACAAAGTCCTAGGTGTGATACCCAGCAACATAGAAAATAAAATAAAGCCAGATCAGATGACATAACCCTGCCATCTTAGCTACTCAGAGGGTTAAAGCAAGGGACCACAAGTTAAGACCTTTCTGAGAAGTAGATCAAGGTCCAGACAAGGTGGGAATTTTAGTTATGGTCTTTCTCCACATGGAAAGTACAAAAATTATAAAAAAAAACCCCTCCAATTTGAATTAGTGGGCTAATTAAATACAGGGGGTAGAAAAAGAATGAGTAAGAGGAGGAGGAAGACGAGAAGGAAAAAGAAGAAGAAGGAGAAGAAGAAGTAGGAGAAGGAGAAGGAGAAGGAGAAGAAGAAGAAGAAGGAGAAGGAGAAGAAATAATGAAATGGCAAGGAGAACATGGTGGGGCCTGAGGGTCTTGGGAATGATAGTACTAGGAATGCATATGACACATTGTATTCACATATGAAACTACAAAAGAATAAAAAATCCCATGGTTCATGGAATACTGTCCAGTGGTAGATTACTTATCTGAAATGTGTAAGACCCTAGATCCAATTCTCTGTCTGTTCCTTAGAAGCTTTGGGGTAACTGTCTACACTGAAGCCGATTGACTGTCAAATTTCCATGGCCATTTCTTACCAACCACCAAGTCTTCTCATATCTACAAATGACTTATAACACTTCTGCAGAGCCACAGCCCTGCCATGGGGTAGGAAGCCCGGAAACTTCTCCAGTAAGAGACATACTTAGATTAACAATTATGGGATAAATACTTAAGTTAGAGCTAGCCAGTAAGAAACAAGCAAGGCCAACAGCTTCATAATTAATATAGCCTCCTGTGTGTTTATTTGGGACTGATTCGGCTCTAGAACCAGGCTGTCGGGAAGGCTTCTCTCAAGGAAAAGGTTTCCCTTTACAATTTGTGATTTATTAAAGCTTGCCCCAGGATTCAGAAAGCAAAGTCAGCCATAAGCTATAGAGCTCGGCAGTGGTGGTACATACCTTTAATCCCAGGACTCAAGATTAAGAGGTAGTCAGATTTCTGTTAGTTCAGGGCCACACTGAATACAGGAAATTGATCATTACCTAAAGGAATACAGCTTACAAGGTGATCTCAGCACCTGGGATCTTTAATCCAAGCACTAGGGAAGTGGAGACAGGCTTAGGTTATTATGTTGTTTGTAAATTTTTGACTGCTAATGAGATAGTGATATCTGCTAAGACACATTTGATTATGAAAGCTTGTAGAATAAACCAAAAGATATGTTCCTTTGTGGAAGAGATTATGCGGAAGAGATTATGCTTTTACTTCCACAGGAAATGAGAGGCTGTGGATTCACTCCAGGTTAATATGGATCAGGTTTGATTATGTAAGATCCCATGAAAATCCTGGCTATAGACATAAAAAAATAAACCTAGAAAAACTACAAAACTTGAAATGTATATTTTACCTGTTCAATCATAAAACAAAAAATCAATTTTGTCTAACTTATGTACAGCACACAGTCTATACTTGTATTAATAAAGAAATTCATGTTACCTTTAAAAGTTTATATATTTTTAGGACAAGGAGACTAGACACCAATGAAAATAACTGGTCCAGGATATGCAGCATCTCAAAATTCCTCTGTTACAGTCTCCTCAGAATTCTGCATCCAAAACAGCTTCAAGAATACTGGTTGAGATGATCAAGGCTCACACACTACTCCAGTGGAGATCTAATAATTATCCTAATTTTCTCAAGGTTTCTCCAAAGATACCAGTGCCCACAGACAACAGGAAGTAGTCTAGAGGATGGAACCCACATTTCCAAAGGATGGGGTATGGTTGGCAAAAGGGGTAAGCTAAACCCAAAGGCTTCATTTTTAATAATTTAAAAACAAAGGGACCAGATCCTCACTTAGCCTCCTGCTTTAACATCCATGACAGGCTATGGAAAAGACACATAGGCCTCTGACACAAGGAAATTCCAGATCCCCTGTCTTCCCAGAGCCTAGGGCCATAACTGAACACATAGAAACTCCAGACCCACCCTCCAGACTCCTAGGTACCTGGTTTTTGGGAACTAGTTGGCCACAAAAGAAACTCCAGGGGGAACAAAAACCTCCCCTCTATTCTCCAGGATACAGTGAAACTATTGGTATCTATGAAAAACAGGCTACCTGCAAGTAATAAGACAAAGTCATGGAAACCACAGAATGTTCCCTCTCAGCACTAACCAATTAGAATAATTGGTACACAGGTATTTCATGCCAAAATATAACTTTGAGAAATTCTCCCACTTGTTCCCAAATGTCAAACAAACAGAATGCAATCCATACTTACTCATGTAATCTTGTAACTTTTGTCTTTAAAACCTAGTAGTAGACAGGGAACTACACTCCCTCTGGAAGATGCTGTGACAGCTAGACAGATAGGGTCCTTCTTATGGTTGGATGAACAATCAATACAATTGAAACCTTGCTTTTGCAGTTTGGTGAGTCTCTGTTCCTGGTGGTCTCTGGGGATCTTTGCAACTTGGGCACAACAGTTGGGTTTTTCTTATTCAATGGATTATGAATGTTAGTCGTTATTTGTGGGGGTGGTTACAAGCTGTTATTGGTCATTAAAAAACAAAAAAGCTAAGCAGAAGAGCTAAATTCAAAGATCTCCTTCCAAAGGACAAAAGGGGCCTATTACTTAGGAATGAGAGGAAAAAAGGGCAGATTATTGAATCTACTGTAATCCAAAATAACCAGCTGTAAATGGAGTTCTTAATTGGTCTAGATAATAAAAAGCTGAAGTCAGATATAGAGGAAAATGCTGAGAAATCAGAGAGAAGGAGCAAGCCACAGCACACCTTACCTCCTAAGTGTCTTGGCAGAGAGCCATTTCCTGTTTTTCCCTGCTTATATCTGCCCAGCTACCTCACTTCCCGTCCGTCTGTACAGACCTCCAGACCTCTATGGTTAGCTCGTGACAAGCTCCATTCTCTGACCTCCAGACAGACTTTATTGTTCAAGTAAGATACCACCATAAACAGCTATTAATCTAAGAGAATTTTACATTGGTATGGATTCTGGTTTATTAATACGAATTTAAAGTCAATTTTTTTTTGTTATACTGTATGTATGTTTCTACTCTTTTCTAGGGTACTGTGTTTATGCAGCTCATTTAGGAAGGTGATGTATAATTAAGAAATACAGATTAAGCCAGGCGTTGGTGGCGCACACCTTTAATCCCAGCACTCGGGAGGCAGAGGCAGGCGGATCTCTGTGAGTTCGAGGCCAGCCTGGTCTACAGAGTGAGTTCCAGGACAGCCTCCAAAGCCACAGAGAAACCTTGTCTCGAAAAACCAAAAAAAAAAAAAAGAAATACAGATTAATAGTCATCTTTAATAGTCAAATTTATAGCCATGTTAGTATGTTTTGAAGGTCATACACACACACACACACACACACACACACATATATATATGTATATGGTCTTCAAATACTTCAAAGACCTACAGCATATGACATGTAATATGTTTAATAACCTAGGGCTTTTTATGACAATGGAGACGCACCTGCATCTGACAGCAGTAATTTACTTTAAAAGAGGATAATAGGTATTGAAGAAAGTCTGTATGGCGTCTGTTTTCTTTATGGCAAAAGCTAGCCATTTGGACAGTGAAACTGGTCTTGCCTCAATATACTATTCAAACTGGACCAACAAGATAAAAAAAAAGCAACTACCAAAACTTTGCTAAGACAAGGTGGGGCAGTCATTCAAATTTCCCTGATTTTCAAAAATGTCTGTCAGATATACTAGACCTGTAGGCTGAAGCTGGATGCTCCAACATTGCAGTAGAACTTTGGCTATCTGACCAGACAGCCGGCTGTTTCTGTAATCCCTTAATTTTGAAAGTCACTTGTTCTGCACTTCCTGTTTCCTCAGGTAATATTATATCCTGCTGTGTAATAATCCCTTTGTACACTGTGAAGATTTGTCATAGTGATTGTTTTAATAGACAAGCTGACTGGCCAATAGCTGGACAGGTAGAGCTAAGTTAGGTGGACTTGCAGGCAAGAAGAGAGTGTGAAGAAGAGATGGAGTCTCAAAGAGATACAGACAGAGAGACAAACTTTCCATATGAAGAAAAGGTATCAAGCCATGTGGCAGAGTGTAGATAAGAAATACAGGTTAATTTAAAATTTAAGAGTTAGCTAGTAACAAGCCTGAGCCATTGGCCAAGCATTTATAATCCCAGTATGGTTATTTGGGAGCAGCTGCTGGGACACAGGGAAACCCTACAGGCATTCATAATCTCTTTGTGTCTGCAAAATGTCTGTTCAAGACTCTCTGGCTTTTAGAGTTCTCTATTTAGAAGTCGGGTGTAATTCTTATAAGTCTGCTGTTCTATGTTATTTGGCATTTTCCTTTTCAGGTCTTAATATTCTTTATTGTGTGTTTAGTGTTTTGATTATTATGTGGCATGAGGACTTTATTTTGGGTCCAGTCAATTTGATGCTTTGTAAGCTTCTTGTACCTTTGTAGGCTTGTCTTTCGGTTGGGAAATTTTTCTTCCATGATTTTGTTATTTTCTGTGCCTTTGATCTGGGACCTTTCTCCTCCTTCTATTCCTGTTATTCTTAGGTTTTTGTCTTTTTATGGCTTCCCAGATGTCCTGGGTATTTTGTACTAGAAATTGTTTAGATTTAACATTATCTTTGACCAATGAATCTATGTCTTCTATCATCTCTTCAACTCCTGAGATTATTTGTTTCATCTCTTATATTCTGCTGGGGATGTTTGCATCTATAGTTCCTGATTATTTGCCCAGATTTTACATTTTCAGAATTTCCTCATTTTTTCTTTATTGCTTCTATTTCAATTTTTAAGTATTGAACCATTTCCTTCACCAGTTTGTTTTTTTCTTGCCTTTCTTTAAGGGATTTACTGATTTCTTCCAACTTTTTATTGTCTTTTCCTTGATTTCCTTAATGGGGTTTTTCCTTTCTTTTTAAGGGCATCCATAATCCTCATAAAGTTGTTTTTAATTTTGAGACAGGGTTGGTTTCCTATGTAGCCCTGGCTGTCCTGGACCTAGTTGTGTAAACCAGGCTGGTCTCAAGCTCACAGAACTTCCTGTCTCTG
The DNA here is from genome assembly GCF_017639785.1 of Mesocricetus auratus. Lineage (NCBI taxonomy): Eukaryota > Metazoa > Chordata > Mammalia > Rodentia > Cricetidae > Mesocricetus > Mesocricetus auratus. Next base: position 25,608 of record NW_024433101.1, on the reverse strand, counting down.
CCTCCTGAGTTCTGGCTATTAAAGGCATTGGACACCAGAGTACAGCTCATATAGTTGTTTTTAAGGTTGTTTTCTTGTGCATCAGGTGTGTTGGAAAATTTATGTCTTGCTGTTGTAGGATCACTGGGTTCTGCTGGTATCATATTGCTCTTTCTATTGATGAGTGTATTTTTACCCTGGCATTTACCCTGGGTTTGGAATAATTATAAGTACAAGTGTTGATTCTTAACAAGAATGTCTTTGTTGTATGGGTATTCTGTTCCTTCATTATTCATTTCATTTGTTGTCTTCTGACCTGAATGGGCAAGGGTTCTGGTGATGGGTAGGTCTTCAGATCAAGTAGGATTGTCTCAGCTGAGTTTGTTGGGGTTTGGTTTTCCTAGATCCAGTGTGTCCACCTGTTCTTCCATCTGGTATGGGTTGCCCCTGTGCCTATGGAGTCCTCTGGAATTTTGAGGGAGGGTTGGCCACAGGGACAATGATGAGGTGGGTCCGGTTGGGTGGCAGTGTGGGTCTTGGGGTAACAATTCAGTGTGTGACAGTGGTGGTAGTACAGCCTGCAGGCGGATCTCTTACCTGCTGGACAGCTGCTGGGGACCGCACCAGAGTAGTGGAATTCCACCAGAGTTGGGAGCAGGGTCCAGTTGCCTTAGTGGTGTTGAGATGGGAGGGGGTGGTACAGTTCAGAAGGGAGACTAGTCATTCACCTGTTCTTGCTTCTGGTGTGAGTTATGCCTTGCCTATGGAGTCTGCTGTAATTTTGTCGAGGACTGGCAAAGGGGAGCATGATAAAGTGGGTGGGGTTGGGCAGTGGAGTAGGTCTTGGAGAGACAGAATTCAGTGGACGCCGTGGTTGTACAACTTGTAGGCAGGTCTCTCACCTGCTGGCTAGCTGCTGGGGATTGTCTTAGTTATGGTTTTATTGCTGTGAAGATACACTATGACCATGACAACTCTATAAAGGAAAATATTTAATTGGACGTGGCTTACATTTCAGAGGTTTAGTCCATTATCATCATGGTATGAATGTTAGAGGCAAGAAGTAGCTGAGAGTTCCACATCTTGATCCATGGACAGCAGGAAGAGACTGTGACACTGGGTTTGGCTTGAGCATTTGACCTCAAAGAACACCCACAGTGACACATTTCCTCCAACAAGGTCTTACCTCCTAATAGTGTCATTCCCTATGGGTCTATGTGGGCCATTTTTATTAAAACCACTACAGGGTTATCTCAGAGTCAGAATCTGTCCAGAACACCCCCAGACACAAAGTTCTCAGAACAAAGGAGAATTATTGCCCTGGAAGAAGAAGCAAGGGTTGGGGGCTGCCTCTGGATCAGACAAAGGCAGGAGTTTTTGCAGAAGTGGGTTTTATGTGAAAAAAAGAGAAGTTTATGTTAAAATGAGTTGGCAAGTCCTGTTTGAACTGGTTGGCCATGGTAGTTTAATAGTCCATTTTGCTTGCTGGACTTTGGTGTTTTGATAGTTGGACCGTAGGGATCAGCTTTAAGAATGAGTGAATGGGCAAATAAAATATATCCTGGTGCCTAGCTTTAGTAATGTAGTCTAACAGCTCAGCAAGATAGAACAAAGGGCAAAGGACAACACCTGTCTGCAATGCTGGAACCTCCTAGAGAGCCCTTCAGGTACCGCTACAACATACAAAGATAATCAGAGTTGGCAAAGACATGGAACCATTGGCATGCTCACAATGCATGGCTAGAGGAGACGCAAAACCGTGTAGTCATGATGAAAAGCAGGTTGACCTCTTCTTCAAAAGGTAAACACACACTTGTGCTGGAACTCAGCAATTCTACTGCTGTTGATATAGACTACTTGCATAACCAGGTGTCTCTTCATGCCTTTTCCTGTCTCTATCTGACCTTGATCTTTGCCGCTATGTCATCTGTTATAACGTCAACTTGAACCTGAACTCTACAGGGAGGATGTTATGAGTTGGGCCACTAGGTAGCTCAGGTCAAGAGCACCATTATTTGTTCCACCTGCCTAATGTAAATGAAAGGAACAGTTTTTAAATGGGGAAGCTAGCTAGCCCTCAACATACAGTACACCTGATGGTACATTAAGTATGAACTACCTATTCTCCAAAAATTGTGATCAAATTTCTAATGGTTATAAGTCAATTAGCTTATGATAGATACATACTTATGTATGTAAGTAACATGGATCAATCTATGCATATATGCAGTTGAAATGCAGTGTATGTGTGTGAAATAGGTTGACCTTTAACTCAAGCTCATGAAGTCCTTCTGCCTTGGTCTTCCAAGTAGTCAGTCCATATATATCTGCCATAGACCTGAGCTTGAAGCTTATGATGGTTTTCTTGTGATCCCATGAACTTTTTATGACACCAGGGCTGTGACAAATCACATGCTTTATAAACTACTCATAGATGAATATATTTAAGGATTGTTAACAGATTGACATGAGATTTTGACATCCAAACACCTCTGTGGTATCAGTTTCCCCAAACATCTGAAGAAACATCTGAAGTGGAAACAGGATATTGGATCTAGTGTCATACACTTGACACAAGTTCTCTGTCACTTAAGTGTATATCTAGGACCTATATTTAGTCTTTGATAATTTCATACGTGTATACAATGTATTTAGATGATGTTTATTCCCCTATCTAGACCAACTCCTCCCAGATCCCCACTCAATTCCCCTTTCTCTGTGTGTGTGTTTATTTATTTTTTCAAGACTGGTGTTAATTTATTCAGCAGTTGTGCCCCAAGTTATTTAGAGCAATGAAAAGAAAATAGTGATATCAAAAACCCATGTTTGAGTGGTTCATAAGAACTGGATTAATTGAAGTCAAATCAGATCACTCATGTGTGCCTGAACTGGGTAGTGTGTAAAATGTGTCGCCTGCATGTGCAGAATGGCACTGATAGCCACAGGACAACACACTTGTACCTTGTAGCAGGACCAACCAGTAACAAATGATTCCTTTTCAGTGTTAGGATGGCCAGGGTTCTGATGTTTTTAAATTCCGTGGTTTTTCCAAACTGTTCCATCAGAAAGCAGTCAAGTGATTGTAGGGAGTAGAGGCCAGAGACATAAAGGATCACGAGCTAAATTTTCCAAATGAACAATTATTCTCATACTTGAAGTGTGGGCTGTTGCTTATCTCCTACTCTTATGCAAATTTACCAAGTTATGCTGATAAAAGGTAAATTTGAATGCAAAGAAATCATCTGACAACAAAGCTTTCTAATGGTAAGAGAGCTACAAAGTTTATAAAATTCCCTTGGTGAACTGTCCTGTACATCCTCAGAAATGCAAACCCCACAGAGATGTGTTTACAGCAGAAGCTCAGTAATGCCTCCAGGCTCCCTTGGAAGTACCAGTCACACATCATCTTTACTTAAAGGAAGGGCTCTTCTCTTTGCCTGGATTCTTGTACTGTGCTCACATGGGGTGTGTACAGGAGGAAGTAGGACAGGCTGGAGTGGGAGGAGCTTGAGTTCTAACCCTACAATGGCTTTTCAGCTGCAACACCAAGACATCTTGGACAGTAACTGTACAAGAATTAGGTGGGGAAGGACTGGTTCATTCTTCCATTAAGAAAAAAGAAAAATTTCAGCATCCCCAACCGAGAGTGTGTGTCCTGAAAATACTATAGGGTACCCTGGGTACATTGTGGCTAGTATGAAACTGTTCCCACTTCTCCATGCTGAAAAGAAAAGCCCTGATAGGTGCTGCTCTACATCTTCACATGATTATAAAGAAATGGGGACCATTAAGTACAATTTGTTGGCCAAAGAGAACACTAAACCTGTGAGAGTCAGAGGGGTATTAATGTGTCCTTTGAGATGCTCAGCAATTCCCTGGGACATGGCACTTCCCTAGGCATTCGTATGGTCCTTCATATCCTCACGCTGCAGACAGAGCCAGGAGCTCACAAAATGAACAGACAGACAGTGGGTCAGGACAGGGTGAGATGGCACTCACTGTAGTCAATCCCAGGGAAAACGGAGATGAGAATAGACACCAGAGTTTCTCTACTTCACCTGATGGCATATCGGAAGAGTCCTTGGGACATAGGCAACATGACATGTCAAGCACAATTGTGCCACAGAAAATACCATTTCCATGACAATATATGCAGAGATTTAAAATTTCTAAATTATGTTCCTTTTCTAAACCCCAGGACCAGAAAGCAGGTGTCTGCTTGTCAGAAAACATGGCTCAGGACAGTAGCCAATGTAAAGGGAGGAGATGGTAGTGTTATGAGCGAGAGAAACATCCTCACACTTGAAGTGGACATGGTTACAATGTCTACTCCATTTGTTCAAAATAAGAAAGGTGTGAAGATAAATTGATGGGTTTGTCATATATGGCTCATTTACTAATGAAGCTCTTAAAAATAATATGGCTATTGAAATTCTAAGGTGTTCTGTAGGCCCGCTAAGCACACAGAGATGTGTTTGTAGGAGGAGCTCCATAATGCCTTAGGATTGCAGTGGAAGCATCAGCTCGCCACCTTCCTGCACTATTCCCTCCCCCATCACTTGAGGCAGGCTGTGCTGTATGCTTGTCTACCCTTTAGTGTCCAGGGAAGAACATGCACGACTCACCATTTTCATCTAATGATCCTAATAAACCTAGGCTGTGCAAGTTCTGATTTGAGTGAAGCTGACGATGGACATCAGGAGAATGCTGAATCTTCTCTGTCTCAGACTGGGACTTGCCTTGGACGCCATGCACTCCTTATGTAACTCTGATCCTTTGCATGCATAAAGGTGCAGGGAGGTGTCCAGCGAAGCCCTTCTTCCTCGTCTGGGTTTGTCACCTCCACAAGCTCTCACCTCCCTGGCCCCTCACCTCATAGAGCATCATGTTTTGACACTGTAGAATATGACAGACCTAAGCTTCAAATCAGCCTGGTGTTTCTGAGATGCCTTCCCCCATCTGATCCACACAGACCAGCATCTCTTGTGCCAAGTGATGTCCATGAGGCCAGAGCAGCAGCATATACACTCATCAGAGGATTTTGCTAAACATCTTTCCAAGGCTGGCAGATCACCCTCTGCTCTCAGTGACTTGCTGCCTGCATGGGAATTCTTGCCACATGGGTTCTCTGACTATGAAGTTCACTGAATCAACCAGCTATGCCTGACATTAGTATAGCATTAGACAAAACTTGGAGAAATTGCTGTACTTGGAGCCTGACACAACCATGATGTTTCATTCACCAAGAGCAGCTTTTCCTAAATTGGCAATTATTGGAATGATGTTTCCTCAGTCTAAGGGTAGAATAGCTCAGCCAAAGACGGGGTCAGATTACGAACAAAATGTGAAAACCAAAGGTACATGCACACAATTATCCACTTTTTGCTTTTTTTATTTCTATGAAGCAGAGCTGACATTCTCTTTTATTTCTTGCGTGACCAATGAGTTTATTGGGGTGTAGGGTCTGGGTGAGAGGTTACTCACAGGAACATGAAAACCTCAAGAGCTACCGAGGCTGACTGATGTCTCAGGAGAGCTGCATCCCTAGAGATCTGTGGTGATTTTCCACAGTCCAACAGATCCAAGAGTCTCCTCTCATCGGCAGTCCACTTCTTTCAAAGCTGGATTTGAAAGAACAGATGTGTGCATGTTTGCAGCATAGCGTTGAAGAGATGCATCCAGGAGAGGACAGGACACTCTCAAGCATGAAGTCTACACTTTACAGTAGCCACACATCTGATTTTGGAGGCTTCTGGAATTACATGCCAAGAAACCTCTTCTCTGCGTTGAGTTGCTGGTGTGCCCTGGATAGAAGCCCACCAGGGATGTGGTACTGTAAACAAGATTCCCGTCTTCCCTGTGAGGTTCCCAGAGCCTTGTAGCATTAGACCTGGCAGAGGAGTGAAGCTGAGCACTCTTAGGCTTGAGCCACGATGCAAGTTCTTACTATAACATGAAAACATCTCTACAAAAGGAATGTTGCCTTCATGTAAATAATCTACACAGCTGATATTATGTTGGAATCCATACCGTGTTTTCTCTTAGTATATACTAATGATACAAAATAACGGGTTTCATCATGACATTTTCACAAATGTGAATGAGGTACTTGTTCCTTTTTATTCCCCTATTACTCTCACTTGTCCCTTTCTCCTGTCTGCCATCAACTAGTCCCTTTCCTACTTTATTGCCTTTTTAGTAGTTGTTGATCATCTAATATGTTTGGTTATCGTAATTCAGTAATGGTTTATTTACAGGAGTATGGGTGGTCTGCTGGTAGCAATATCATTGAAGGAAATGTCCTTTCCCTTCCCATTATCCATCACCCACCTAGTGATGCTGAGGAAGGGATGAGGCTTCTGGGTCCCGGCAACCCTTCACTGCCTGAACACCCTCAGGATTTTGTATGAACAGATTCTTGCCAGATTGCCAGACTTCAGTTGGAGAGCCTCCTATTTCCTTTGCATCAACAAGAGTGCTGGTGGTAGTGCAAACTAGTACAGCCACTGTGGAAATGAATGGGACAGCTGCTGGGGATGATGGGAATTGATCTCCCTCAAGATCCACCTACACCACTCCTGGGCACATTCCTAAAACTTGACAATTTCTTTAAATGTTTAACATGTGTCTCATGGCTTAGAAATTTTGCTCTAGATTTTAAATACAAAATCTGAATACTATGATCACATGAATAATATGTGAGAAATTTAATACAACTTTATTAAAAAAACAAACCTGGTTTTGGAGACCAGTACCTAAATTCAACCACTCAGGATGCTGAGCAGTGTGATAATGAGGTCAGGGCCAAGTTGGGCTATATAGAGACCTTGTCCAAAACAGAGGAGCAAATAAGCAAGTGAATCAGCAACACAGAGATTGGGTATGTGGATAGAATGCTTCATGTGCACACTTAGATGGCATTCCACAATAAAGGAAACAAAAACGCTATGTAAAGTGACATCACCAGTCACAAAATATAATACTTATAATGCATTGGAGGCAAGTCCCAATATAGCAAGATCAAGTAATATCCTGGTTGCCTTGAAACAGGGTCACAGGTAGTGAATGATAGCAAAGTGGTAGGAAAAAAGCCTTTGGTGGGGGAGTGAGGCTGTTCTGAAACTGATGTGTTGGCTGTTGCATGCCTTGAGAATTTTCTCAGACTTACTAAACCACACATCTAAAAGAGATTAATTTAATTGCATTTATACAATCCACAGTAGTCTGAAGGGTATAGTTCTCATGCACAAGCCCTAAGATGAATTCCTCACCAAATAAAAACTATCCACACTCTAGCTACTAAAAATGAGATAATTATTAAAAGTCTAGAACACATTCTGGCTCCCTGTCAGAAGTTTAGTGTGTATATAAAATAAAGCACATACAAGCTATCAGTAGTAATGTCAATAAATGCTTACACATATAATGAAAAAAATGTGCATGGTCAGTCTCAGTAACAGGAAAATCTTCCCTGCCTAGTTCAAGTCTTCAGGGACCTAATGTCCTTGATATTCACACTTTCTACCAGCAGAGGGCACAAGATGTAATCCTTCCCAACTCCAGCTAGAGACCTGTTTCTCACACACTGTAAACATGAGGGTGTCTGGACCCTGGATTTGTCAAACTACAAAACTGTTCATTTGTTACTGTTTGTAAGTTACTGAGGTTATGGTTTTTGTTTTGTTACAGAGGTGTGGGTCTTGTTATCTTGCTCTGGGCTTATGTAATCTTCGTGTTTCAGCCTCCAAACACATGGACACTAAGAGTCCAGTTTGTAGTTTACTATCTGTTGGGAACAACATTGTTAACTTATGAAGGCAATACAGCTTGAGGAAATCAGATTTTCTTTTGGCAGCTTAGATATATGAGAAAATCTGAACGTGCTGAGAGAGGACGTGGGATTCCCTGCAGTCAACAGTTCCTGAAGCTTCTGCTTCATTTGAAGAGGATCTGAGGCTTGGGAAAGAGGAGAGAATATGGGGAGATGATGGAAGGAAGGAAGGAAGGAAGGAAGCATAATCCAGGGAAACATTAAATGAGACTGGGAAACTTTAGGGCTCACACATCCAAAAATGTAGGAGAGTGTTTATTGATTTTTATAAAATGTGTCCAGAAGGATAAGGAGTAACACGCAGGGTTGGCAATACACGATTGAAAGGTAAATCCTGAGGTTAAAAATAATTATGTGAATGCTGGAATAAACAAAGATAAATATATGTATTTTGTAACCTCAGGATGTCCTCATCTGCCCTCAACCCCACAACCTTTCTTGTCTCAGGGCATTAAAGCTCTGTGTGTTTGTCCTGAGCCCACTTTAGCTCCTGGATCTTCTGGGGCAGAGTCTTTGTCCAGAACTGCAGCCTTCTGGCTTTCAGGGCTCTGCTCACAGTAGGCTGGATGTCCAGCTGCAGGTACTGCTCATCATGGACCATCTCAGGCCAGTAGGGTAGACCCTTGCTGTTTTGGGGTTCCTGTGGCTATGACACCAACAGGGAAGGGTGAGGTTATGCTGATCCTTTGATTTGTGTCAGAGTAATAGATGAGCAGGCCAAGGGCATCAAGGGACAGATGGATTGGTGTACTGATGTGGAATTCAGGGGCCACTCACTAGAGTCTGCTCCATACGAAACAAGAGAAGATGTCTGGTATTGTGTCTCCCTCTCAGAGGGAAAATTCTAAAGAACAGTATCACAATGTTGAAACTCACCCATCAGATTTCTGTGGGATGAGTTGTAATTAAAAGCTAGACAGTGCTCCGGCGTCCACAGCTTCAGGTAAGCTTGGGTCCTCCAGGAATCACCCTGCCCCCGCCCATCACCCACCCCCTCAATCTTCCAGGGCTGCTCCCAGCAGCCATAGAACCGGCCCACACAGGAAAGGCATGAGTCCTTCCAGACCCCACCCCCTGGCGTCCCCAGCTTCAGACACCACCCTCCAGCATCCCCAGCTTCAGCTTCAGGAAAGAGAGACCAGTGGAGACAGAAAGACTCCACCTGCACCCACTGGAAGAAGAGATGAGAAGAAGACAGAATAAGAGCCCACTCAGGAATAGAAAGACCAACATGACTCCACCAGAATCTAGAGACCTAATGCCAGAAATATCTGAAAAGCACTACATAGAAGAAGCAGAAGAGACAGATCTTAAAATTCATTTTATGAAGATGATAGAGACCCACAAAGAGAAAATGAGGAAATCCCTAAAAGAAATAGAAGGAAAAACAAACAAAATACATGAAATGGAGGAAAAAGTGAACCAAAAAATTCAAGACATAAACAAATCTCTCAAAGATCTAAAGAGTACTAGGAAAAAACAACCAAACAAATGAAGGAAACAACTCAAAGAGTTGAAGGATTGAAAGCTAAATGATCAGGAACTACAAATGCAAGTATTACCAATAGAATTCAAAAGATAGAAGAGAAAATCTCAGGTGTTGAAGACTCATTAGAGGATACACAGTCATCAACCAAAGAAAATCTCAAAACCAAAAAATCCCTAACACAAAATATCCAGGAAATATGGGACTCTGTAAAGAATAATAATATCCTGGATAGATATCACTTGCCAAAACTCAATCAAGAATAGATAAACAATCTGAATAGACCTATAACACTTAATGAAATAGAAGCAGTCATCAAAAGTCTCCCAACCAAAAAAAGCCTAGGCTCAGATGGCTTCAGTGCAGAATTCTACCAGAAATTCAAAGAAGGGCTAATTCCAATACTCCTCAAAATATTCCACACAATAGAAGTGGGAGGCTCACTGCCAAACTCTTTTTAGGAGGCTATAATTACTTTTATACCCAAACTACACAAAGACACAACTAAGAAAGAGAACTATAGACCAATTTCCCTCATGAACATCAATGCAGAAATAATCAATACTAGTGTATTGATTTCAAGAACAAATCAGAAAACTCATCCACTATGATCAAGTAGGCTTCATCCCAGGAATGCAGGGATGGTTCAACATTAGAAAATCTATCAGTGTAATCCTCCATATAAAGAAACTGCAAAAGAAAAACCACATGATCATCTCCCTAGATGCTGAAAAATCCTTTGACAAAATCCAGCACCCCTCCATGATTAAGATCCTAGAGAGATCAGGGATAACAGGAACATACCTGAACATAATAAAAGTAATATACAGTAAACCAACAGCTAACATCAAACTAAATGGAGAGACACTCAACACAATACTTCTAAAAATCAGGAACAAGACAAGGAAGGTTGTGTGTGGGTAGAATAGGGGGAAAACAGGATAAGAAACACTGTAATAGAGGGAGTCATAGGTTAGAAGACAGATTTGGCACCAGTGAGACCTCTAGTGATCTAAAGGGATGACACCAACTGGCAAGCTAAGCAATAGTGGAGAGACCACCTTAAATGCCCTTTCCTGATAATGTACCTTATGTCTACCTTATATGCCATCCTAAAACCTTCATCCATTGACTGATGGAAGCAAAGGCAAACACCCACAGTTCAACACTGAACTGAATCCATGGAATTCAGTGACAGAGAGAGAGGAGCGATGAGCAAATTGGCAAAGAATTGGCTGGTGAAACCAGCAGAGACAGCTGATCTGAACAAGGAGGAACTCTTGGACCTAAGACTGACAGCTTGGATGTCAGCATGGGACTGATCCACACCCCCTGAGTGTGAGAGTCAGTGAGGAGGCCTGGGCAATCTATGGGGCCCTGGGCAGTAGATCAGTGTTTATCTCTGGCTTACAAATGGGCTTCGTGTGTCCATAACACAAAGGAGGATGCTCTCTCAGCCTGGACACTTAGGGGAGTGCCTGGACCCTGCCATGAGTGAAATGACAGACTCTGGATATCCCCTATGTGGAAGGAAGTGGGGATAGTGTGAGAGGCTGGGGGGGGGATAATGGGGAGGATGCAGGAGGACAGGCGGGAGAGGGAACTGGGATTGACATGTGAAACAAGCTATTTAAAATTAAAGTAATAAAAAAAGAGTTAAAAAACAAAAACTGTATTCTAGAGCTGGAGAGATGGTTCGGTAACTAAAAGTGTGCAATGCTGTTTCACAGGACCCAAGTTCAGTTCCTAGTGGCCAGGTCAAGAGGTTCAGTCTCCTGTAGCTCCAGCTCCTGGGGAACCTAACTCCTGGACTCCACAGGCACCTGCACTCATGACACAGACTTACACAAATAAAAAGAAAATGAATCTTTTAAAAAAAGCTAGAAGATATCTGTCTAAGTGTGCCCTAGTTTGGAGAAGACTATGGTGCAATTAAGGACCATGAATGCTAATGAGGTGCATGCACATGGGAGCCCTGGATGGAGACAAAAGCATAGGAGGGTGAGGATGTGTTCTCACCCATGTCTTGCAAAGTTGACCCAGTACTTCATCATCCTCCTATTCAGCAGCTTCGCCTCAGTGAATTCAACTGCAGACAGAAGGAGACAAGGGTCCAAGTCCTACCCACCTCATGCAGGTGCAACTCAAACTATACTATAGCAACCACAGCCTGAACCTGAACCCTAGGCCTAGTGTGAACTCTCTTCCTCAGCCAATGTCCATCCAAGACTACATGAATTCTTTGTGGTTCACTCCTACCCCAGTGTGCTCTCATTCCTTCTAGTACAGTCTAAACTAGGAAACGTTTATATTCTAACCCTGGTTGTTTTTGCAGTCTTGTTTGGGTTTTTGGATGTTGCCTTTTTCAACTGGACTGAGAGCTCAGTAATCCCTCAGGATCTCATTTGGGGCTCCATTCAGCCCCAAGGAAAACAAAGGACTCACGTTTCTTGCCCCAAAGGTAGGAGCCAAAGACAAAGGGAAGGTGATCACCATGGTCAGCCCTCACGTGTGATGGCCTGACAGGCTTGATGTAGCTTGGCTGGTGCTGGAACTCATAGAAGTAGATAGGAGCATGGGAACCTAGGAATGAGGACACATGTTGACATTATTTTCTCTCATATGGACTTTTTCCCCTTAACCCTTGGTTACAAAAAACATAGCTCTAAAATTATCAAGAATCACAGTTGAGTGGTAAAGTCCAGGCTGGAGAATTGACTATGGAAATCCTTTTCTTAAACAGTAACCCTGGCATTCCCAGATGACTCATTTTGACAGGATACAAATTGTAACTAACATGTTTTTCCTTGTGAACCTGCATAACCTGACACTTTTTTTTTTTACACTAGATATAAGTATTTACTGAGAAAAGTGTCCTCAGGTGCCCGGTGTTAGAGACCTGATGAAGACATGGATCAGGTCTGAACACTACAGTGCTCATCTAGGACTCAAATCTACAAGATTCCCACCCTGTTTGTATTATTAAAGATGTACTCACACTGAAAATTTGCTACTTGGAGTGTAGGGATAGCAAACATGAAGTCCTCCATCATGTCCCTGAACTGTGCTTGGAGGGTTTGGGGGTCCTCAATGTCCCCCATGTATTCTTCCATTACCAGATCACCATATTCAGGAGGCAGCATCTACACCAAGGAGAGCAGGAAGAGTGATATAGGGTAGGCCCTTGGATAGTTAGGCAGAGACATCCTAGTAAAGAATATGGCCAGGGGTGAGACAAAGTATAGGGGGAAATGTACAAGCTTTGGGTGAGCCCATACAGAAACCCACACATACATAGCCTTTTATTTCTGAGCATGCTGTCCAAGAAGAATATATGGGAACCCTTTCTGTTAGAATGGGATTCAAATCTCTTACCATGTGTGCTGCTCTGCTCTTCAGAACAGCTGGCAGGGTCTCTCTGATTATGTTCTTTATGACATGATCAAGGCCCATGAACTGGGAAGTAGAGGACAGTCTTAAAAAATGTATAGGCTGGGTTGGATCTAGATCAAAGTATTTCTGAGTTCCCACTACCCAACCTTTGAGTTTAGACTCCCAGAGACTTAGAACTAGGTCTTACCAAGGGGACTCCCCAGCCATACTCATCACTGTCTACACCAGTGATGCTGGGGATAGGGTGAAAATCCACAGAGGCCAATAGATCCAGAGGGTACCCAGGTAGGAACGTCCCATCCACCACAGCAGGGATCATAGTGAAGACCTATGGGGCATTAAGTGTCAATGCTGAAGACCAATCACATAAATATTGTGATACCCACTGCATATCCACACTGTTTTCCCATTTCCTACCTTATCTCAGGATGCTATGCTAACTGCAGAAGAACCTGGATATCAAAATTAGCTTAGCTTGTTATTTCTGCACACAGTACTAAAAGGACACTAAACCATTTACTAGTTCCAATAGTAAGTACTGACAATCCCACATCATCCTGTTGATCAAGTCCGACAAGCACACGATTCTCCCAACCTGGTTGATAGCCAGAATCTCTTCTTCAGTCTTGTCTTGTAGACAGTGTACCAGGGCTTCTGAGTCCTTGGCCTCACATCCTGATAGTTTGGCCACTGTCTATAAACAAAAAAGTCACCAGTTGGCTCACCCCTCCCAGCAGGGAGCACAGTTTCCTTGATTCTAAGAAGATGTCATTGCCTCTAAATATCACATCCTACTGTTTGTTGTGTATGAAAGGACTTTACAAGGAACTCTTCACATGTTTTTGTGGCTCAGAGGTTACAGCCGGGAAAGGGACCATTCTATTTGTGTATTTGTTTTCTTACTGTTGTTTTTATTGATGTGTGTGTGTGTGTGTGTGTGTGTGTGTGTGTGTGTGGTGTTAATATGTGACAATAGGTATGGCGTATCATATTTTGCCCATGAAGGTTAGAGAATACCCCCTGATTTCACTGTTTTCTTACCCCATGTTTGTCTATACCAGCTTAACTGGACTATGAACTTCCAAGGATTCTACTGTCTCTACTTCCCATCTCACAGTATGTGCACTGGGCTTATTGAACACACATTACCACCTCTAGCCTTATAAGGGGTCTGGGGATGTGAACTTGGGACCTCACACTTGCACAGAAAGCATGTATACCAGCTGATTCTTTCCCTCAACTCATGAGTTCTGATTAGATTTTTTTTTTGCCAATCTGACACAAGCCAGGGTGATCTTGATAGAGGGACCTCAACCGAGAAAATGCCACTATCAGATTGACTCATAGACAAGTCCTGCATGGTGGGTAATGCAACCCATGTGCAAGTGTCCTGGGACGTATGATGATGGGGAAGTCCTTCTGTGCATATGTCTCTCTTTGGCTAATGAATAAAGCACTGTTGGCCAATAGGGAAGCAAGATAGGTGGGACTAGGAGTCGAGGAGGATTCTGGGAAACAGAGGCACAGAGTCACCATGCAGGAAATGGGAGAAGTGAGACGTCTGGACCCTTTCTCCGGTAAGAGAAGATTACGTGGAAATACTTAGATTAACAGTTATGGGTTAATAATTAAGTCAGAGCTAGCTGATAAGAAATCAAAGCAAACAGCCAACAGCTTCATAATTAATATAGTGTCTCATGTGTTATTTGGGGGCTGAGATAGCAGCAGGACCCAAGTGGCTGACTACACATTACTGTATAAGAAAGCAAACCAAAGAATCCACCAATAACAATTCAGTAAAAAGTGTTCCTCCTTGGCCTCTGCTTGAGTTCTTCCTGAGTGCTTACTCTGACCTACCTTCAAGATGGAGTATAAACAGGAACCTGAAGTCAACCTTTGCCTCCATAAGTAGCTTCTGGTCATGATCTTTATCACTGGAAAACTATGTGTATGAGTTTGGCTAATGGTGGTAGCCACTGGACACAGTTTTTCTGCTATATACCATACTCAGCATACATAAGACAGAGGGATGGGGATCCTAAATTTTATGCATTTCAGAAATTATATGGAAAGATGCTATATCTCACGATCCTTGTTTTCTCTGCTTCATGGGTTAGCAAAGTACCAGAAGCAAGGATTGAAGCATCAAAGTAGGGTCTGATGCTGTTGAGGACACTCACTGTGTAGACCACCGCAGACTTCTCAGAGATAAGGTCAGGCAGCAGGGCCACTCCACTCTGCATAATGGCTCCATGGAAGAGTCCTTTGGACATGGGGGACACAACAAGTGAAGACATACTTGTTCCTCCTGCTGACATTCCAAAAATAGTGACCCGGCCAGGGTTGCCTCTGAAGTAGGCAACATTATGCTGGACCCACTGTAGAGCAGCCACATGGTCCAAGTAGCCCCAGTTGCCTCTGGCATGCTTGTCTCCTGCTGTGAAGTGGCAGGAATAGGAATTACATGTCTGTCCATGTTCTACTTCGAATCCATTGTTCATTAGAGACCAATAATTACCTGAAGAAGCCAAGAACACCCAAGCAATACTGGATAGCAACAATTACTATATTCTCAGTAGCTGCCAGTTTGGATCCATCAGTCACGGAAGCCATTCCTGCAACCAGTGCACCACCATGGATCCATACCATTACCTAGTGATATCAACACACATGCCAGGAGGCCCATACCCAGGCCAAAGTAAACTGGACTGCCTATTATTTTATCAAATGCTTTTTCTCTGTGCAGGTCGACTTACACACAGTTCTCCTCATAATTTCTGGACATGGTTCAGAGATGGGGTACTCTAGGCGTATATCCATATTTTCCTTTACTCTTGCCACTAGGAAATCTTGCATGGATTAATGGCTCTGGCTCTCAAGTAATATCATCATCACTCTGAGATCCATTAAAGTAGAGCAGAAGGAGTCTCCATGAGTGTCCTTCCTGATTGCTAATCAGAAGGGACATTAGATCCCATTGGCACAAATGATAACCTGCAGGCCAAACAGTTTATAATTAAAAAGAAAAGAAAAGAAAAGGAGAGAGGAGCAGAACTAGGACAACAAAATTTCAGAAGTCACTGACATAGTAGCATTCATATCAGAAAACTGTTAACATGAAAAACTATAATATTTACAGTGTGACTGGTATTCATTTAAAGATGGTGACCATATGCAGCAGGGACCTGAAACAAGTATAAACCAGTAATTATTACTTTGATAATTATTAGCTAAACAAATTATTATTTATCTTTAAAAAAAAGAATTTCTGTGGTCATGGTGTCTTTTCAAAGCAATAAAAATTCTATCTACAACAGAAGCTGGTACCCGGGACTGGAGTATTGCTGTGATAGGCCTGAGCATGCCTTTGGAATAATATAGACTGTGCTACTTGTCAGGACACAAGAAATGGAGTCTATTTCATTTCAACTAATGATCAGAGAGTTTAAAATTGTCCTTACATCCTTAAGTCTATAGCTTGGTGGATACAGGATGTCTTGGCCTTAGCAGAGGATGTCTCTTATTTAAATAACAATAGGTTTAGGCCCAGGTTCATTTACTCTCTACCCTGAAGGCCTAATGAATGGCAGGTGTGACTACAAAAACCTCGAGGATTAAGGGAAGTAAATCTCTTTGCCCCTTATACATGATAATAGAAGTCTTCTGCTATTTTTGTCCTCACTGTTGGTTAAATACATAAGATGATAAGAATAAACTAAGGGCCTGTTCACAGTATGGATTGAATCTGCCCTCTGTACAGTTACCCTGCATCTCTGTTCTTTTTAGCTAGCCTTTCCCTCATCCACACTCCCCCACCCAGGTATTAACTGTGGCTGCTTGACTGGCTCCAAATACAGCACCACAAACACAGCTCCCCCCACCCCCAACAGCTACTTTAGGTTAGGAAAGCAATGGAATGCTTTCAGCACCGCTTAATGGGCCATACTGGTAGGAGCATGGAAGACAATGGTGCTGGTAATGATTTGAAATGTTGGAGTTGGCTCAAGAGGTTTCAGAGAAGAATTTTAGAATGTTGCCTAGAAATCGTTCTTGAGATATTTTGATGAAGGAAGTGGCTGCCTTTTGCCCCTGCCTGAAGATTACTAAGGCTAAAGTGGAGAGTTTTGGATTAATTCCATTGACAGAAGAAATCTCAAAGCAGTGTCATGTGGATATTAGAGGTAACTCTAATGAGATTTATAATTAAAAAGAGTAAGTAGAGCAGGATAAATTGCAAATAGTAAATTCTGAGGAGAAAGAGAGCACCAGGAAGTGAAATAAATCTAAATTCTGTGCTCAAGGAGATAAACAGATTAAGAAATAGGATAAAGGAAGTGGTGACCTCAGGGCAATATCCAACCCAGCTAAGTTTTTAACTTGTGAAAAAGAAATTAAAGCTTAGAGCTGAATGTGGTGGAGCACACCTGCAATCCCTATACTGGATAACTGAGTTTGAGGCCAACTTGGTCTACAGAGCAAGTTTCAGGACAGCAAAGCTTGGGCAGTCAAAGACAGAAAGCTGGTGAACATGTAATTGAACATGGGGGCCATGTTTCAGCTCCAGCAAGCAGCAGAACTTGGCTATTTGTCCACAAGAGTCTGGCTTTAGAGTTAAGGATAGAAGAAATGGGTTATGGAATTATCTTTGACACCTAAAGAAAGTTGCCAAGGCCAGGCATGTGTCAGGGTGTTCCTGGATGGAGGCCTAATAGAGAGGCCATTGTGTGAACCTAAGACCTGTATTTTCTTAGAGATGCTGGATTCATTGAATACCTGCCACCAAGAGCTGCTAACAGGGGTGGAACCAGCCCAAGAGAAAAGTGTGTTGCAGTCAACAAAGTTGGAGATGTGGAAAAGCACTTTGACGTCAGACATGGAGATGCGGAGTTTAGAGATTGCCCAGTCAATTTTCTGTTTTGCTTTGGTCTGGTATTTCTTTGCTATGTTCCATTCCCTGTGTCTTCAAATGGATATATGTGATGGAAGTATGTGATCTGCTTTTTGATTTTGATTTTTATATGTGATTGCCAGGTATCTCAGAAGAAACTTTGAAGTTTGAAATAAATTGAGACTGTTTAAGACTATGGAGAATTTTTAAGTTAGACTCAATGTATTTTGCATTATGATATGGATATAAACCTTTGGAGGTCAGGTGTGAAATGTAGTGGCTTGAAAGCAAATGCCCCCCAATGTAAGCGGCACTATTAGGAGGTGTGGCTTCCTTTGAAGAAGTGTGTCACTGTGTGGGCAGGCTTTGAGGTCTCTGGTGCTCAAGCTTTCCACAGTGTGACTGTTAGTCATCTTCCTGCTGTCTTCTGGTCAAGATGTAGCCAGCTCCATGACTGCTGCATGCTGCCATGCTCCTCATGGTGATAATGGACTGAACCTCTGAAACTATAAGCCACCACCTCAATTAAATGCTTTCTTTCTATGAGTTTCTGTGGTCATGGTGTTGTTTCAAACAATAAAACACTAATTAAGGGAGGGGGCCAAGGCTACTGTGGGGAGGCTTTGGAGGATGTAAAAACAAAATCAGCACCAAATAATTATCGTGTTGCTATGTAATTTTCTACTCTTTTGAACTGTAATATGAACATCTGATACCTGGGATATGGAATATGTGACATCTGAGGCCACAAACATCAAGAGCCCAATTTTCAGTTTATTATCTATTGGAAACAATACTGCGAACTTATGAAGGCAATATGGCTTGGGACAATCAGGTTTTCTATTGACAACTGATAAACGGGAAAGCACGAACTAGCTGAGAGAGGATATGGATTTCCTGTAGTGCTTTAAGCTTCTGCTTCATTTGAAGAGGGTCGGAGGTTTGGAAAAGAGGAGAGAGAGGATGGAGAGAAGATGATGAGAGGAAGGAAGGAAGGAAGGAAGGAAGGAAGGAAGGAAGGAAGAAGGAATGAAGAGCCTAAAAACAGTGAAGTGTTACATAAAGTTGGGGAACGTTGGGGCTCACACATCCATACGGTTGTGAGAGTATTTGTTTATTTTCAAAAAATGTGTCCAGAAGAGTAAGGGGGTAGCACACAGAGGGTTGTTTAAACACGACAGAAAGGACAAATCTTGAGTGAGTGCTTATGTGAATGCTGGAAAAAATAAAGATAAATAAATGCACCTTGTAACCTCAGGATGACACCATCTGTGTTCAACCCCACACAGCTTTCCTGTCACAGGGCACTAAAGCTCAGTGTGCTTGTCCTGAGCCCTCTTTAGCTCCTGGATCTTCTGGGGAAGAGTCTTTGTCCAGAACTGCAGCCTTCTGGCTTTCAGGGCTCTGCCCACAGTAGGCTGGATGTCCAGATGTAGGTACTGCTCATCATGGACCATCTCAGGCCAGCAGGGTAGACCCTCACTGTTGGGGTTCCTGTGGATATGACACTAACAGGGAAGGGCAAGGTTACTCTCATCCAAAGCCTGATATCTTGATTTGGGTCAGAGCATTAGATGAGTCAGCCAAGGGCCTGAAGTTAGAGAAGGACTGATCTTTTGTTACAGAATACAAGTGTTACTTATTAGTGTCTGGTCCATATGAAACACAGGAAGCTGTCTAGCTCTCTCTCTCTCTCTCTCTCTCTCTCTCTCTCTCTCTCTCTCTCTCTCTCTCTCTCTCTCTCTCTCTCTCTGTCTCTGTCTCTCTCTGAGAAAATCTAAAGAACAGTAGCAAAATACTGTGACTCATCCACCAGGTTTCTGTGGGATGAGCAGTAATGTAAAGCTCTAAAGTATCTAAGTGTGCCCAGGGTTGGAGAAGACAGTGGTGTAATTAAGGACCATGCATGCTAATGAGGTACACGTACATGGGAGCCCTGGATGGAGACAAAAGCATATGAGTGTGAGGGAGGGACATATTCTCACCCATGTCTTGCAAACTTGGCCCAGTACTTCATCATTCTCCTGTTAAGTATCTCCTCCTCCTCCTCCTCAGTGAAGTCAGCTGCAGACAGAAGGAGACAAGGGTCCAAGTCTTACGCACATCATGCAGGTGCAACTCATGCTCTACTACAGCAACCACAGTCTGAACCTGATCCCTAGACCTGGTGTATACTCTCTTCCCTCAGCACTCAGAATCCAGCATCCATCCAAGCGGCTACTTGAATTCTCTCTGGTTCACTCTTACCCCAGTGTGTTCTCATTCCTTCTAGCACAAATTAGACAAGGGAGTCTCATATTCAAACCCTGGTAGAATTTTTGTTCACTAGTTTGTTTGCTTTTTATTGTTTTATTTTTCAACTAAGAAATGGTGAACACTTGATCCCATCTCTCTGAGAGCCTTGGCTTTCTCAACTGGACGGAGAGCTCAGTAATCCCTCAGGACCTCATTTGAGGCTCCAATCAGCTCAAAGATAACAAGGGGATTTGTGTTTCATGTCCCAAAGGTGGGATCCAATGATCAAGGGATAGTGCTCACCATGGACAGCCCTCACATGGAATGGCCTGACATGCTTGAGAGAATTTGGCTGGTGCTAGAACTCATATAGAAGTAGATGGGAGCATGGGAACCTGAAAGTGAGTACGCATGTTGACATAATGATTTCTAACATGGAGCTTTTCTGCCTAACCTTTGGTGACAAGAAACCTTGCTCCAAAGTTGTCTGGAATCACAGTTGACTGGTAAGCGCCAGACTGAAAAAGTGACTATGGGAAGCCTTTTGTTAAACAGTAATCCTGGCATTCCCAGAGGAGCAGTTTTGGCAAACACCAAGTGTAGCATAGCTGCCATGTCTTGCTCTGGACCTGCATAAGATGCCATTCGTTTACTCTGGATGTAAGGATTTACTGAGCTAAGTGTCTTCAGATGCCTAATGATGACATGGGTCAGGACTGGAAACTACACAGCTCATCTTGGATCCACAGCTCTGAGCTCCCCTCTTCCCTAGGCCTTGTCAAATAAGTACTCACGCTGAAAATTTGCTACTTGGAGTGGAGGGATCACAAGCATGAAGTCCCCCATTGTTCCTGATCTGTGCTTGGAGAGTCAGGAGGTCCTTAATGTCCCCCATGTGCTCTTCCATTAGCAGGTCACTACATTCAGGAGGCAGCATCCACACCAGGAAAGATCAGAAGAGTGAAGTAGGGCAGGTACTTGGACAGGTAGACAGAAGCCTCCTAATAAGGAATGTGGCCAGGGGTGAGACAGAGCATAGAGGGTGGTTCAGGATTAGTGTGAGGCCACACACAAACACACACATATACTAGCCTTTATTTCTGCGTGTGGAATTTTGAGAATAATATGTAGGAACCCCTTTTATCAGTACAGGAACCAAGGTCTCTCACCATCTGTGCTGCTCTGTTTTTCAGAACAGCTGGCAGGGTCTCTCTGGTTACGTTCTTTATGACACGATCAAGGCCCATGTACTGGGAAGTAGAGGACAGTCTTAAGTATAGGATGGGTTGGATGTAGATCAAAGTATCACTAAGTTCCCACTACCCAACATTTGATTTTAGGCTCCCAGGGCCTTAGAACTGTCTCACCAAGGGTATTCCCCAGCCACACTCATCACTGTCTATACCAATGATGCTGGGGACAGGGTAAAAATTTACAGAGGCTAAAAGATCCAGAGGGTGCCTACGTAGGAATGACCTATCCACCACAGTAAAGATCATAGTGAAGACATGGGGCATTACATGTCAATTCTGAAGACCAGTCATATAAATATTGTGATGGCCACTGCATATCCACACTATTTTCCCATTTCCTAACTTGTCTCAGAATGCTATGCTAACTGCAGAAGAAACTGGACATCAACATTAGGATACCTAACCATGGAGACAAGTTAACTGGCTCATGTAGCAAGTTCTGGCAATCCCTCATCCTGGTGATCAGGTCCACCAAGTCACACAATTCTGGTTGACAATCAGAATCTCTTCTTCAGTCTTGTCTTGTAGGTAGTGTACCAGGGCTTCTGAGTTCTTCTCCTCACATTCTGATAGGTTGGCTACTGTCTATAAATGGAATAGGCAATGTTTGGTTCACTGCTCCAATGAAGGAGCAGAGTTTCCTTGATTGATGTTATTGTCCCTAAATATAAGATTCCTACCTTTTTTGTATATGTATGAAAAGACTTAAGTGGAATTATTCACACACACACACACACACACACACACACACACACACACACACACACACACTGCTCAAAGGTAACAGGTGGGAAAGTACTCTTCTAGATGAATATTTGTTTTCTTGCTGTTGTTTTATTTGTTTTATTGTGTGTGGTGTTTATGAGTGACCATAACTGTGGTGTATAATATTTTGATTGTAATGGTCAGAGAAATCCTATAGGTGTCACTAGTCACCTTATCTTTTGTTTGCATTTGTCTACACCAGTTTAACTAGACTACAACCTTCCAATAATTCTATTCTGTCTGCTTCTCATCTCACCATAGGGCACTGGGTTAACTGACACATATCACCACATCTAGCCTTATGTGTGCTCTGGGTATTTGAACTTGGGGCCTTATACTTGCACAGTGAATATTTTTATGAGTTGACACTTTCCCTCAACCCATGTGTCCTGGTCAGATTTTTTTTTTTTGTCAACTTGACACAAGCCAGGGTATTTTGAAAGAGTAACTTTAACTGAGAAAATTCCTTATCATATTGGCCCATAGGAAGTCCAGGCATTTTTTGTTTTAAGTGACTGATGCAGAAGAGCTCATATCACAGTGGGCAGTCCCACCCATAGGCAAGTGTCCAGGGGTATATAAGAAAGCAAACTGAGGAACCCTTGGGTAACAAGGGAGTAATCAGTGCCCACCTCGATGGCCGCTTATTCAGTTTTGGCCCCCAGGGACTTGCTTGAGTACTTACTCTGACATTTCTTCAAAATGAAGTATAAACTGGAAGCTGAAATAAACCTTTTCCTCCCCAAGTAGCTTTTGGTCATGGTCTTTATCACAGACATAAGAAGCAAACTAGGAAAACATGAGTATGTGTTTTTGCCAAGGATGGAAAGCACTGGTACAGCTTTTCTGTCATAACATACTCAGCAGACACAAAGTAAAGAGGATGGGTTCTAAATTTTATGCCTCTAATAAATCACAGGAAAGAAGCTATTCCCATGACCATTTTCCCCCACTTAACAGAATATCAAGGTATCAAAGTCAAGGACTGAAGCAGTCAAGTAGGGGCTTGTACTGTTGAGGATGCTCACAGTGTAGACTACCTCAGATGTGTCAGAGATGTGTTCAGGTAGCAGGGACACTCCACTCTGCATAATGGCTCCATTGAGAAGTTCTTTGGACATGGGGATAACAAGTGAAGACATACTTCTTCTACTTGATGAGGTACCCAAAATAGTGACCCATTTAAGGTTGCTTCCAAAGTATGTAATATTCAGCTGGACCAAGCGTAGGGCAGCCGCTTGGTCCAGGTAGCCTCAGTTGGCTCTGGCATGCTTGTCTCCAATGCTGTGAAGTGGAAGGGACAGGAACCACAGGTTTGTCCATGTTCTACTCATCTGCTATTGTCCAGCCCAGTCCCAGGATTTCCTGAAGAAGCCAAGGATATCCAAGCGATACTGGATAGTAAACATTACTATATCCTCAGTGGATCTCAGTTTGGATCCACCATTCATCGAGTCCTTTCCCAAAACCAGTGCACCACCATGGAACCATACCATCACCTAGAGAAAGCAAGAGAGATGCCAGGAGGCCCATACCGAGCCCAAGGTCAATAGGACTGCCTGTTAGATTAACAACTGCTTTGTCTCTGTGCAGGTTGACTTATATACAGATCTCCTCAGGATTTCTGGACATGATGGACAGATGGGGTACGATAGGCATATAAACATATTTCCCTTCACACTTCCCCAACATGAACTCTCTGCATGGATTAATGGCTCTAGATCACAGGTAATACCATTATCCCTCTCAGACTCATCAAAATATAGCCAATAGGAACATCTCCCTGTATGTCTTTCCTGATTATCGCTCAGAAGGGACATCAGATCCCATGGGAACAACACAGAATATGCAGCCAGAAATTTTGATTATGACATTATAGAACCCTTGAGTAACTTCCTGGACGTTTTCCTGGTTCAAGTTGATAGAAGAATTCTTGGTTTAATAAAAGACCTAGAGCCTCTTACCTCTCAGAGCCCTAGTGCTCTGAGTCACTCACCCAGGTAGGGCAAAGCACAGTCGTCCTACAGGTGTCTTGGCAAAGGAATTCCCAGGAAGGTATAGATACCTACATCACTGTCTTTCACATGGACAAGTATAGAGAGAAGCCTTTTCTTTTCTGCCACTTTGGTTTTCCCCACCAGTCACCTGGGCTCTGCCGAGTTGTAATCCCCAAATAACACACAAGACACTGTATTGATTATGAAGCTGTTGGCCTTGCTTCTTTCTTACTGGCTAGCTCTGACTTAAGTATTTATCCCATAATTGTTAATCTAAGTATTTCTCTTACCGGAGAAAAGTTCCGGACATCTTACTTCTCTGGTGGACTACATCGCGACTCCCTGTGTTTCTCCTACCCAGAGTCCTCCTGGACTCCTAGGCCCACCTATCTTGCTTCCCTATTGGCCAACAGTGCTTTATTGACATATACACAGGACTTCCCCCATCAGACAAGGTTTCTTCTCACTTGCTCTGTGTGTGTGTGTGTGTGTGTGTGTGTGTGTGTGTGTGTGTGTGTGTGTGTGCGCCTGGTTGGGCTGAGCCCTGCCCTCTAAGTGGAGAGATGACATCACTTGTGACACTTGTGGATTCCTACCTCATCTATACCATGGTAATAGGAAAGGTAACCTGGGCCCTTTCTGTGGGATGTTGAGATGAGGCCTTCTGGATTATTTAGGGTTGGAAACCTTGTCCATTGACCCGCTTGCAAATTGACAGGTCACTTCTCTAGTCAAGAAAATGACAGATTCAGAGCTACTTTGAATTGTTAATGTATTATTGTCATTATCTAAGGTCACAAGAAGTGATTCTTTCCTGTAATTTATCTACCCACAACCACACACAGATGAGGTAAAAGTCCCTCCAGCTCTTCTGTCCCTACTAGCTCCTCAGTGCATGCTAATCTTACATATCTCTGACCTGGCAAGTGCCATAGAGCCCACCCTGTGGACTTGGGTGGGGGCATTAGGGGTTAAACAATCAATACTTTCTTCTGTCATCTCCACCAGCTCCTCCCTCCTTGATTTTTCCCTCCTAATAACTCTGCCTGAAACCCTGAAGAACTGGAACATCTCTGACCCTGGTCTCCTCTGTTCACTTAGACAGTCTCACCATGCACATGGAGGAGGAAAAGCAGGGGCCCACAGGCCACACCATACAGACAGCCATGAAGTCTATCAGTTGGCATGGTTGAATTCCAGCCCTAATTTGTGCTGCTACAAGATGACTGTGTCACAACAAAAGAAAACAGAACAGATAGGCTTTTCCCAGGTAGGAGTTTATACCTTAGGGATGTAGGTGTGGATATTCAGCTGGTTGGGACAAAGTTCTTATTGCAGGATAAGGCAGACACCTTAGGGAGTCAATATTTGGCAGGCAGGGTAAAGACACCTCTGCACTTTCTGTTCCTTGCTTGGCCTCTTGGATAGATCTATCATGGCCTCTGAAGTCCTCCTGGAGTGCTAGGGTCCCTTCGTTGAACGTGGAGTCACCATAATGCAAAGGCAGGAGCTTATAGTGTGATCTTCATTTGTAAGACTCCACTGGGCAGCCAAGATTCATGTAGTACTACATCCACCCTCAGGGTCTCTTCCCTTAAGGGTGATCTTAGGATATGAAGGTCCCCTTAGACATACACAGAGAACACACACACACACACACACACACACACACACACACACACACACACACACACACTGATATGGCATCATCTGTGCCAGCACAGACATTTGAGTTTCTGAGAGAAGCACAGCTGTGACCTGCATATAAACTGCTGGCCGTG
>NW_024433100.1:0-13671 GCF_017639785.1 Mesocricetus auratus | reverse complement strand
GATAACGAGTATAATGACAATAAAAGTCAAGGAGAATAATTTATCACCACTACAGCATTTGACTAATTGCTTTGATATTAAGCAATCACCTGCTGAGACTTAACACATATGATGTATTTATGTCACATCTATTCTTACTTTGGCAACATAAATTATTAATAGAGTGTTATAAGTGTTATAAGGAAAACCTCGAAAACCTGTATATAAATAGGAGAATGCCAAAGTAGAGATCTGGTTCTAGTCAGTCAGTGCAGTCAGCATGATCATGCCACCTGGTTGGTAAAGGTAGGTACTGTTCATGACCTAATGACAACAAGAGCTATAGGCTGATGGCAAGAGCCATGCTGATCCAGCTGGGGTGGAGACCCTGGGGAAGCTGCATACACTTCATGCTGAGGGGGTGGAATTTCTCAGCATAGTCACAGAGGGCCTCAGAGCACATTCTGTCCCAAAGAAAGGTGCACTTTGGAAATTATCTGTAGGAAGCAAGAGGACTGTGGGAAAATGGTGAGACTTAAACTTTGTAGCTTCCGTGTGAAGAGATATGTTCCCTCTATTTTTCCCTGTCTGGGAAAGTCTATGACCCATGTTCAAACACAGATCCCTAACAAGAAGATTTAGGATGATTCTTGGTACTAGATGGATAGGAAGGCACTCATTAGATGCGATGCCTGACATTCCTGTGTGGGCATGGAATTCCTAACTGCTCCGTTTTAACCCTTGCTCTGATCTAGATACCACCGTTGTTTGCCTGCTGTGACAACCCCGCACATCTGTGTCATAGATCAGATGTGTTTTCAGATAGGAGAACCTTAGACAACTTCTCAGACCTTGTCTGCCTTATCCCTGTTCTGTGCATATCTTACTCTGCTTAGTGTGCTAGAAAGAAGTCTGGCCTTGAGTTGCACAGATCAGCCTGCCTCTGCTTCCAGAGTGCTGGTGACATAAGTACTTGCCAAGTCCACCAGGGTTGTCTCTACTCTGAGCTTCTTTCATAATATAATGTATCTATAATTCCATAGAAAACTACTGTAGTTAGCTAATAATCCCTTCTTCCTCTAGCTCTTCCTCTTCCCCTCCCAAGCCTTATGTAATCTATGACCTCTTATTATTTTTACAACCATTAATCACATATGCATATAAGACTTCATGAATACAACATGCTGATAAAGTTTGTTGTTGTTTGAAATTGTTTCAAGTGACCTCTTCAGATTGCTAATGTATAAGGGGTTTCATCTCTGAATAAGAGTTTCTCAGTTTTACTGTCTGTTAAATTGGCTCTTAAAACAGTTCCTGGGGAACTGATAATTAATGATTACTTTTCCAGTGAGGAATACTGGTGGGAATTGAACCACAATTTCACATATCACTTGTCATTGGGCAGAGAACACCTGCCTGTGGAGTGTCCAACCCCAGCTGATGACACCCTACATGAAATATTACATGAGATTTGAGGAATGCTGCCGAAGATTGGCTGGAGGAAGTCTAAGATTCAGGGACCAGAGGATGATATTGTTTTCTGCATGTGATAGGGATCCTACGTCCAACATAACCTTGACAGTGTGTTTCCCTAAATATGGTTTGCAAAATGGCAATTCCTTGTGCCTTTTGATTTAAATCTGTGGTTGTCTGCAACTTTCTGTTCAAATCTTCCCTTGAGTACCACCAGGGTCACCTCTGTTGTGTGTCTATTTATATTTTTATATTTTCTAACCCTCAGTACTTTGTTTTCTCTTTTCTCCAATTTCCCATGGGTGTGACTTCCATGGAGCATCCTCAATATTTCTTTGAATACAATACCTGCCTTCCCAGATACCACAGCCCAGTTAGCGTCTCCCACATTCCCATATGTAAATCAGGAGGAGTCCAAGTAACTTAAAATATCTATTTGTTGAGGATGGACACAGGCTAGTGTAGAACATGTTAGATTGAGTTGACCTTCTTCCTGTCAATCTGGACATGCTAGGTTTACAGGTGTGTCCCAACTTACCTGGTGTGAGCATTATTTTAAAGTTTTCCTGACTTTGAAACAACAGGTGGAGATAGTAGTTGAGGGAGGCTGTCCGACTGGGGATATGGAGTGAAATATCATTGCACACAGTTTTCTTGTTCCTGTGAGTCTTGAGATCAACACTATCAGGAAGGGCCTGGTTTAATTCCTTGTTCACTTTTCTCTTAAGCTAGACAGTAGAAACTCCAGTTCATAGTAGCATTGTTTTCACCCTGAGATAGTTGCAAACACTTGAAGTAAACTGTCTGTTCAAAATCACATATTTAGTATGAACTTAAGCTAAATGTGGCATTTATCTCATTATATCTATGCCAGCATTGATAGTATCCCCATTCATCAAAGATTTAAATGTACAGTAAAAATAAGGGGAATGAGTGATCAAAAGACATGTTTTAAAGTTTCTTTCCTTACCTGACATGGTCAGGGAAAGGAGTATCATCAAGCCTCAATATAATGGATAAAGAAAATTGATCGTCCTTTTCTGATCAACAGACCTCAGAGAAAAGTGTGTCCAGAATGTGACAGCACTCACTGGTCACTGGTCATTGTTCACAGAACTGTTAGTATCTAAATTTGTTTAAGGGCATCTCCATAGATTCACCAAGATTCTACCAGGAAGCATCCAATGGGAAGTTGCCATTCCTAGATAAAAATGGGATTGGTTGGAAAAGATGTCAGAAGACCAACAGTAGCCATGGAGTCTGAGGAGTGGGCTAGTGAAAGGAGGCAATGAGGGCTTGGAAATCCCACTTCCTATTGACCTTTAGCATCAGTTATTATGACAGTGCTTTTCTAAGGTTAACTGATGAAGCTGTGCCTAATGTGAATATGATGTGCCCTATCAGCATGCCCTGTAACTTCTTTGACAAGAAGGAAAGAACATCCAGGTTGAGGAAACTCACATGAGAATCCCTTGCAATGGTATGAGTTATGAGCTGTCAGCTTGTGACCCTGAACCCCAGGAAGAGTTCTAAGGGCTCTGTGCTGAGTGTGTTGAGTTTACTGAGTACGCCTGAGATATTGGACTCCAAGACTCTACTTGTTGGCTTTCTTTTCCTAGAAGTATTCCTTTCCTCTGTGCTGAGCCCAGGCTGGACTCACACTTTCCTGCTCAACTTTTCATTCCTTCCTGATAGGGTCTTATTGTTGGAATATCTAGACCCTGGAACCTGTACTTGTGTTTGATATCACTGTGAACTTTCAGAAGCAGTGGTTTATGTTCCTCAGTGATATGCATGAAATTGAAAGCTTCTTGTAGAATACACAGATGACGGGCTGAGGGTCAGTCTGGCTGCACATGTTCCCTCTTTCATAATTTTGTTGGTCTTATGCTTCACAGACATAGCTACCTCTGGATCTTTTCTCCCTATCTCATCTTGTGTCTTCCTGAGACAGGCTTGTGTCTTTAACATTGTTGTGGAAGTCTGTGTGTATCACACTCAGGCATCAGAGGCATGGATATTCCTATTTTGTGTCCTCCCTTATTATAGTATCAAAGTTGTGAGCCAGTGAATCTGGCTGCCTTCTCTCTTCATCCACAGTACAATGAGTTTGACAGTTAGAGAAGCCTCTTCCTCCTTGCAACTACCTCTGTGGACTTCCTGGCTTCCACAGTTCTCTGCTATGCTTGGGTCTGAGACCAGGATAAACATAGAGTGGAGCACCTGCAGGAAGAAGGCATTTGTTGGTCCTGGGTGCTGTGTTCTGTGAAAGGAGCAATGTAGTTGTTTTGCTTCATATGTGAAAACATAACTACCCATCTCCCACTTCAGTGTATGTTCATAGACAAGAAATTGTTTTGTGTCTTATTGAAATATGGGGCAATCTCATTTTGATTTGTGCTCTATCACCCCTTTCTGTCACTCCCTGGTAGGATCATAGAGTGTATTATTCCATGGGTGTAGGAGACATTTATATTCATTCCTTCTTCTAACTGCTACACAAAGCACTAGCTAATGGGCCAATGTCTATCAGTCCTTGGTGAAACTGACCAAGGAGCACGGTTAGCTGTTTTTCTTTATTCAAAAGAGGTGTCAGAACTTTCTCTCAGGACCACTTCTCTCAAAATGAGTTAGTGTTGTAGTAGCATGCAGCTACATGTCTAGCTCTGTTCCTCCATGCAGAGAGTTTAATGTTTTGCAGTGCTGGACAAAACTCCACCATTAGTATGTCCATTTCTGTAGGACAGCACAATGTCTCTCTCTTTCTCCTTGCCAGATTCCCTCGAAACTCACGAATAGTCAGACAATGTGACACATTCCCAGTGGCAATGCCTGACAGTAGGATGGTTTATTCAGTTTTCTGGCTGTAGACCTTTCAGGAGAAACATGGTCCTCCTGTTACACTGTAAGCCAAAGTAAGCCAAAGTGAGCGGAACATCACTGTGCCTGTGTTATTGGAGAGTTTGAGGACAGAGATAAAACTAGAGATTGGTGGGTTGATGGATGGATGGATGGATGAATGGATGATTGCATGTAAGGATGGATGGCTAGATAGATGAATGAGTAGATATATAGATATATAATTACAACTGTGTTCTGTTTTTAATTCCCATAATGTCTGTGTTCTTTAACAAATGTATACATTTCCTATTATTTTCCCATATTGAACAGAAGTCATTTTCTCTTACTACCGATACTGATTTTAGTTTCCCTACCCACTACTCCTAATTGCTACCCAAGTCTCCACTTCTCAGTACTAATGCATTTCTGTTGCTAATATGAATAGAACAGGCTTTTAGAGCTAAAAAACAAACATATCAAAATACATTATCATAAGGTGAAGGAACACTTATTATAACCAAGTTGAAGATGGCTACCCAATGGAAATAAAAGTGTCCCAAGGGCTGGCATAAGAGTCAGAGATCCACTTGTTCTTAGTTCAGAGTACCACAAAATTCTAAGAATAAACCTTTAATACATACAAGAAAGCAATCGGTCTCTGATCTTTACCAAGGTACTTAGCTGAAATTGTCAGCTGTATGAGAACTTAGTTCTATTTTTAGAGTCAGTTATACATACTATCATATCATCTGCAAATAATGATAGTTTAACTTCTTCCATTTCATTTTGTTATCACTTTGATCTCCTTCACTTGTCTCATTTCTGTGACTAAACTTTCAAATATATATGGATAATATATGGAGACACTAGACAACCTTGTTTTGTTCCCGATTTGACTACAACTGCTTAGAATATCTCCCTAACTAATTTAATGGGGTCTTAATTTTGCTGTAAATTGACTTTGTTTTGTTGAGACATGCCATTTTATTCTAAATCTCCCCAGGACTTTTGTAATGTAGGGGAGTGGGATTTTGTAAAAGGTGTTTCTTCATAAAGAGATTATCCTCTATTTGTTTTTATTAAATTTGGTTTGTATGGTAGATCAATTACTGTATATTATGTATTGGTGCATCACTGAATCTCTGGTATGACTCCAGGTTGATGGTTTTGAATGCTATGTTGCATGTGTCCTTGGATTTGGTTTATAACTTTGTACTGAATAGTTTAAAATCTTTGCTCAGAAGGAAAATGATCTGTAATTTTCTCTCTTTGTTGAGTCTTTATGTTGTTTGGGTATCAGGGTAAATGTGGCCTTATGTAATGAATTGGGCAATGCCATTTATGTCCATTTTGTGCAAGAATTTGAGCATTATGCTTTAACACTTGCTTGAAAATATAGCAGATATATAACATCTGGTCCTGGTATTTTGATTGTGAACATTTTAATGACTGTGTATTACACTAGGGCTTCTAGTTATATTTAAGTTCTTTAGTTCTTTAGTTAATGCTGATGCAACTTTGAGAAATGTGCTTATTGAGAAAATAATCCTTTACATCCATGCTTTCCACTTGTTGGAAGACAGGTTTTTAACAAAAATCCTCATGAACTTTGGATTTCCCAGGTGTCTGTTTTTATGTCCCATGGTTCCTTTCATTCCTTTCCTATTGCTTATTCTCTTGGTGTCATTCCACCATTTTATCTATACCTTTTATATTTTCTGTTAGGGGGGCTAGAATAGGGTATCTCCATTTTCTAATGTAGATACTAACTGTTCTGCATATTACCTTAGCAACTCTTTCATTGTGTCCCATAGGTTTTTATTATTTTGTATTTTAATTTTCATGAATTCCAGGAAGTCTTTACATTGTTTCTGCCCTGTCTCTCTTTAGTACATTATTCATTTTTCTTTATTTCTTAGTCCATGTTTCATATAGTTGAGAATTGTTCATTTTCCACAGATATTCAAGCTGTTCATTGGTTTTGATTTCTAGCTTTAATCCATAGTTGTATTAGGATGCAGGTGATTGTTTCATTTTTCTTGTAACTGTTGGTACTTTCTTTGTATCTGAATATGTGGCCTATTTTGTAGTAAGCTCCATGAGGTATGGATAGGTCATATATTCGTTTTTGTTTAGACATATCAGTGTGACCATGTCAATATATGATTTCATGTGCATTAGTGTTTCCATTATAAACTTGGTACCTTTTGCATGGTTATAGATATAAAGAATTTCAATATTCTCTTGGTATTTGTTTCTATTGCCCAGTGTCCTAGTTATCATTATATTGCTTTGATGAAATGCTATGAAAATGGCATGTTTTATGAAGGAAAATTTTTAATTGAGACTGGTTTACACTTCCGAAATATTGTTCAGTTACACTCATGGCAGAAAGCATGGAGAAAGCAGGCAGACTCAGGGTTGGAGAAGATGCTGGGAGTTCTATATCCGGAACAAGAAGCAATGTACAGAGAATTGGCCTGAGATTCTGAGACTTCAAAGCCCAACACCTAGTGAAGCACTTCCTCCCACCAAGTCTCATCCATCCCAATGACCACAACTCCTTGTAATACCATCTATAGGGTACATTTTTACTCAACCCATCCAATTCTACTTCCTGGCCTACATAGACTTGTACCCTTTATATCATGAAGAATGCAATTAGAGAGACCTCAAAAGACCCATGATATCTGCACCAGTTTAAAAGTCTTAATGACTCTGTATAGTCATGCCAATCCTAACTGAAACCCTTGTGAAATCAAAGCAAAAAAACAAAACACATACTTCATGATATGATGGCACATAGTATACATTACCATTACAAAGTGAACAAAGTTGATTTTGGATAAATTCATGGCCCAAAACCAGCAAGGCACACTCCAAACTCTGAAGCTCTAAGTGTATTGTGAAAGTGCTCTTGAGATCCCCAAATTCTTTCAGCTTTGTTTACTGCACCACACTTATTTTTCTTGGTTTGGTTCCTCTTAGCAAATTTCCTAGACTTCAATCACATGATACTAGTGTCTCCAAAGTCTTGGGTTCTCCAAGGCAACCCAGGCCTCAACTTGACAGCTACACACATTGGACTCTTCAGGGCTCCATGACCAGACACCCCTGCAACATGACTGGCATCCACAAGCTTCTTCCATATGGAAGAAAATTCCATAACCTCTCTCTCGTATCCCTGAAACTAAAGCCAGAAGCCTGTGGCCTAAAATTTCAAGTTCTACTGCTTTCTGTGCCTGAACCATGGCCTGTTGTTCAATTAAATCTTCACCAGCTTCCTGAATTTTTTTTACTGGTATAAGTGTAAATTTTTTTAATTAATTAATTTTTAAAATTTCAACTTTGCTTCACATGTCAATCCTAGCTCCCTCTCCTGCTCCCCTGCCCCTGAACCACACCAGCTCCTGCAGGCCCCTACCCAACCCCCACTCCTTACCCCAGGGAGGATGAGACCATCCATGGGGAATCCCCAGAGTATGCCATTCTCTCCAGGGCAGCGTCCAGCTCCTTCTCCAAGAGATCAGGCTGAGAGAGCATCCCTCACTGTGGGAGGAGCACCCAAATTCCATCCGTATGCCAGGGACAAACAACAATCCACCACCAAAGTTCTCACAGATTGTCCAGGCCTCCTGGTTGACACCCATATTCAGGGGGTCTAGACCAGTCCCATGCTGGTCTCCCAGCCATCAGGCTGGGGTCAAGAGCTCCCCCTTGTTCAAATCAGCTGTTTCAGTGAGTTATACCAGCCCGGTCTTGACCCCTTTGCTCATCATTCCTCCCTCTCTGTCATTGGGTTCCAGGAGTTCAGTTTAATGTTTAGCTTTGGGTGTCTGCCTCTGCTTCCATCAGTCACTGGATGAAGGTTCTAGGATGACATATAAGGAAGTCATCAAACTCAGTATAAGGTATAGGCATTTAAGGTAGCCTCTCCACTATTGCTTAGTTTTGTAGGTGGTGTCATCCTTGTAGATACCTAGAAATCTCACTAGTGCCAGGTCTCTTCCCAAACCTATGATGACTAACTCTATTATGGTACCTCTTGTTCTTCCCCCAAATTAATCTTTCTGATCCGCTATGGCCTCCACTCCCCCCTCCTCTCTCCTGCTCCTCTTCGCAGCTCGCCTGTCTTCCACAATGCTCTCAGTCTGCTCACGAGATCTTGGCTCATTCCCCTTATCTGGGGTACCATGCATATCTTTCTTAAGGTCCTACCAGATTCCCAGACTCTCTAGTGGAAGGATTGTAGGCTGATATTCCCCTGAGCCATGTCTAACACCCATATATGAGTGAGTACATATCATGTTTGTATTTTTTGACTGGGTTACCTCACGAGGGTGTTTTCTTCTAATGCCATCATTTTTTTTCCAGAAAAATTTAAGATCCCATTGTTTTTTCCACTGAATAGTACTCTACTGTGTAAATGTACCACATTTTCTCTATCCACTCTTCAGTTGAAGGGCATCTAGGTTGCATCCAGTTTCTGGCTATTACTAATAATGCTGCAATGAACATAGTGGAAAAGATGTCCTTGTTGCATGAATGTGCATCTTTTGGGTATATGCCTAAGTGGGGAATATGTGGGCCTTGTGATAGATTGATTCCCATTCTCCTGAGGAATCTCCATACTGCCTTCCAAAGTAGCTGTACGAGTTTCCACTCACACCAGAAGTGGAGGAGTGTTCTCCTTTTTCCATTATTATCCAGCATAAATTGTTATTGGTGTTTTCGATTTTAGCTGTTCTGCCAGGAGTGAGATGGTATCTCAGAGTTGTTTTGATTTGTATTTCCCTGATGGCTAGGGATATTGAGCACTTTCTCAAGTATCTCTCGGCCATTTTAGCCTCCTCTACTGAGAATGTTCTATTTAGGTCTGTAGCCCACTTTTTGATTGGATCCTTTGGTATTTTGGAGACTTGCTTCTCTAGTTCTTTGTAAATTTTGGAGATCAGTCCCCTGTTGGATATGGAGTTTGTGAATATCTTTTCCCATTCTGTGGGCTGCTGTTTTGTATTTTTGACTGTGTCCTTTGCCTTACAGAAGCCTCTCAGTTTCAGCAGGTCCCATTTGTTAAGTGTCAATCTCAGTGTCTATGCTACTGGTGTTATGTTCAGTCTCCTGTACCAGTTCTTTCAAGGGTACCTCCTACTTTCTGTTCTAAGAGTTTCAGAGTGGCTGGATATCTTTTGAGGTCTCTGATCCTTTTGAACTTAAGTTTTGTACATGGCAATAGATATGGATCTATCTGCAGTCTTCTACATGCCAATATCTGGTTATTCCAGAAACATTTGTTGAAGATACATTCTTTTCTCCATTGTATAATTTTAGCTTCTTTGTCAAAAATCAAGTGTTCGTCGGTGTGTGGTTTAACATCAGGGTGTTTAATTTGATTACATTGGTGTACCTGTCTATTTTTTGTGCCAATATCAAGCTGTTTTCAGGATTATAGTGCTATAGTAGAGCTTGAAGTCAGGTATGTTGATGCCTCTGGAAGTTCCTTTATTGTACAGGGTTGTGCAGTATATCCTGGGTCTTTTGTTTTCCCATATAAAGTAGATTATTATTATTTCAAGTTCTTTGAAGAATTGTGCTAGTATTTTGATAGAGAGTGTGTTGAATCTGCAGATTGCTTTTGGCAAGATTACCATTTTTAGTATATTGATCCTGCCTATCCAGGAGCATAAGAGATCCTTCCATTTTCTGGTATCTTCTTTACTTTCTTTAAGAACTCAAAGTTCCTGCTATACAGGTCTTTTACTTGTTTGGTTATCATTATCCCCAGATATTTAATGTTGTTAGGGGCTGTTGTAAAGGGTGATGTTTCTCTGATTTCTTTCTCAGCCATTTTCTCATCTCTATATAGTAGGACTACCGATTTTCTTAATTTGATCTTATATCCTGCCACATTGCTGAAGGCATTTATCAGCTGTAGGAGTTCCCTTGTAGAGTTTTTCAAGTCACTTATGTAAATTATCATATCATTTGCAAATAGTGAAAGTTTAACTTCTTCCCTTTTAATTTGTATCACTGTGATCTCCTTTTGTTGTCTTATTGCTCTAGCAAGAACTTCAAGTACAATGTGGAAGACATATGGAGTGGACAGCTTGTCTTGTTCCCAGTTTTAGAGGAATTGCTTTGAGTTTCTCTCCATTTAGTTTGACATTGGTTTAATGTATATGGCTTTTATTATGTTCATGTATGTTCCTGTTATCCGTGATATCTGAAGGACCTTTGTCATGAACGGCTGTTGGATTTTGTCAAAGGCTTTTTCAGCATCGAGTGAGATGATCATGTGTTTTTTTTCCTTTGCAGTTTGTTTATATGGTGAATTATGTTGATAAATTTTCTTATGTTGAACCATCATCCCTGCATCCCTGGGATGAAGACTACTTGATCATGGTGGATGATGTTTCTGATGTGTTCTTGGATTTGATTTGCTAGAATTTTATTGATTATTTTTGCATCACTGTTCATGAGAGTAATTTGTCTATAGTTCTCTTTCTTAGTTGTGTCTTTGTGTGGATTGATATCAAAGTAATTGTAGCTCATAAAAAGAATTTGGCAATGAACCTCCTGTTTGTGTTGTGTGTAATACTTGGAGGAGTAGTGGAATTAACTCTTCTTTGAACTGGTAGAATTCTGTACTAGAACCATTTGGGCCTGAGCTTTTGTTGTTGTTGTTGTTAAGAGATTTTCAATGACTGCTTCTATTTCATTAGGGCTTTTAGTTTTGTTTATATTGCTAATATATTTTTGATTTAATTTTGACAAGTGATATCTATCCAGAAAATTGTCCATTTCCTGACAGACTCTAGATACTCCCTATGTGGAAGGAAGTGGCGATAGGGTGGGAGGCTGGGCAGGATGGTGGGAGGTTGCCGGAGGAGGGGAGGGAGAGGGAACTGAGATTGACATGTGAAGCAAGCTATTTAAAGTTAAAATAATAAAATAAAAGAGAAAATTGTCCATTTCCTTTAATTTTTTTGAAATTTGTGGCATAAAGTTTTCAAAGTATGACCTGATGATTCTCTGTATTTCCTGTTTTCATTTCCGATTTTGCTAATTAGCATGCTCTCTCTTTGTCTTTTGGTTAGTTTGGACAGAGGGTTGTCTATCTTGTCGATTTTCTGGAAGAACCAACTCTTTGTTACATTGATTCTTTGTATTGTTTTCACTTTATTGGTTTCAGCCCTCAATTTGATTCTTTCTTGGCACATTTTCCTCCTGGGTGAGTTTCCTTCTTTTTGTTCCAGAGATTTCAGTTGTGCTGTTAATTCTCTATTGTGACTATTCTCCAGTTTCTTCATATATGCACTTAGTGCTATGAACTTTCTTCTTAGTACTGCCTTCAAAGTTTCCCATAGGTTTGGGTATGTTGTGTCTTCATTTTCATTGAATTTTAGGAAGTCATTAATTTCTTTCTTTAATTCTTCCTTGACCCAGGAATGGTGGAATTGCATATTGTTCTATTTCCATGAGTTTGTAGGGTTTCTTCAATTTGTGTTGGTGTTGAATTCTAACTTTAAAGTATGTTGGTCTGATAAGATACAAGGGGTTATTCCAATTTTTTTGTACCTGTTGAGGTTTGCTATGTTGCCCAGTATATGGGGGATTTTAGAGAATGTCCCATGTGCAGCTGAGAAGAAAGGATATTCTTTTGTGTTTGCGTGGAATATTTTATAGATTTCTGTAGAGAGAAGTCTTTTCCTCCACCAGCCGCTTTGGTTTTTTCCCCACCAGTCACTTGGTTTCTGCCACAGTTGCAGTCCCCAAATAACACACATGACACTGTATGAAGTTGTTGGTCATTTG
The DNA here is from genome assembly GCF_017639785.1 of Mesocricetus auratus. Classification (NCBI taxonomy): domain Eukaryota; kingdom Metazoa; phylum Chordata; class Mammalia; order Rodentia; family Cricetidae; genus Mesocricetus; species Mesocricetus auratus. The sequence goes on along the minus strand of NW_024433100.1, from coordinate 1,563 downwards.
CTTGGTTTCTTACTGGCTATCTCTGACTTAAGTATTTACTCCATAATTGTTAATCTAAGTATTTCTCTTATCGGAGAAAAGGGTCCAGACCTCTTATCTCTATAGCGGCTAGATCATGGCTTCCTGTGAGTTCTCCTTCCTAGAGTCCTCCCGACTCCTAGTCCCACCTATCTTGCGTCCCTATTGGCTAACAGTGCGTTATTCAACAACCAATAAGAGACAGATTTCAGAATGACCTCTCCTATCAGATGTCTGTTAAGCCAATTGGGTCAAATATTCTGTTAGTTCCTTTGTTTCTTTGTTGAGTTACTGTCTGGTATTCCTATCTAGTGGTGAGGGTGGGGTGTTTAAATCTCCCACTATAAGTGTGTAAAGTCTTATGTGTGATGTGACTTTTAGTAATGTTTCTTTTATGAACATGGGCACCATTGTATTTTGGGCATAGATGTTCCAGATTGAGACTTTGTCCTGTGATTAATATGAAATGACATTCTTCATCTCTTTTGATTGATTATAGTTTGTAGTCCAATTTGTTTGATACTAGGAAAGCTACACCAGCTTGTTTCTTGGATCCATTTGATTGGAAAATCTTATCCCAACCATTTACTCTGAGGTAATGTCTGTCTTTGAAGTTGAGTTGTGTTTCCTGTATGCAGCAGAAGGATGAAATCTGTCTTTGTAACCATTCTGTTAGCCTCTGTCTTTTTATAGGCAAATTATGACCATTAATACTGAGGGAGATTAAGAACCATTCAGTGTTAATTCATATTTGTTTTTGATTTGTTGTTGTTGGTGTTTTTCTTTGTGAATTTTCCCCCTTTTTTGTCTTTTAATATAAATTTGGATAATCTATTATGTATGTTTTTGTGAGTGTAGTTATCTTCCTTCAGTTGAAGTTTTCTGTAGGGCTGGATTTGTGGGATATGTATTGTTTAAATCTGGTTTTGTCGTGGAATATCTTTTTTTTCTCCATATATAGTGATTGAGAGCTTTGCTGGATATAGTAATCTGGGCTAGCATCCGTGGTCTCTTAGTGTTGTTGGAATATCTTTCCTGGACCTTCTGGTTTTCAGAGTTTCCATGGAGAAGTCAGGTGTGATTCTCATAGATTTGCTTTTGTATGTTACTTGGCCTTTTCCCTTAGATGCTCTTAATATTCTTTTTTATTCTGTATATTTGGGGGTTTTACTATTATGTGATGAGGGGATTTCATTTTGTGGTTCACTCTATTTGATGTTCTGTATGATTCTTTTACTCTCATTGGCATGTCTTCCTTTAATTTGGGAAAGTTTTCTTCTATGATTTTGTTGAAGATGGTTCCTGACCCTGTGAGGTGGGTTTCTTCCCCTTCTTCTATACCTATTATTTTTAGATGTGGTCCTTTCATGATGTCCCATATTTCCTGAATGCATTGTGTTAGGGATTTGTTGGACTTAAGATTTTCTTTGGCTGATGAATCAACTTCTCCTAGTGTATCTTCAATGCCCGAGATTCTGTTTTCCATGTCTTGTATTCTATTGGTAATGCTTGTATCTGTAGTACCTTAACATTTGCCCAGCTTTT
>NW_024433099.1:0-592 GCF_017639785.1 Mesocricetus auratus | reverse complement strand
TTTTCAATAAGTTAGGTGCATATATTCTCACACAGTGTTATATCGTTACTTTTCATAGAATTACACATAAAGCTTCTCATAGAGTTTTGTACAGGTTGTTTTCAAGAAACTTTGCATGTAGATTATCACACAGCATTGTACCGTTAATTTTCAAGAAGTTACTCTTATAGATTCTAGCACAGTGTTGTATCGTTTGTTTTCAAGAAGTTACACTTGTAGATTCTCACACAGGGTTGTATCATTTGTTTTCAAGAACATATGCATGTGGTTTCTAACAATGTGCTCTATCGTTAGTTTTGAATAAGTTACACGTGTAGATTCTCACACAGTGTTTTATCGTTAGTTTTCAAGAAGTTAATAGCATTGTTTCTCAAACAATGTTGTTTTGTTTGTTTTCAAGAAGTTACACTTGTAAATTCTCTCACAGGGTTGTATCGTTAGTTTTCAATAAGATACACGTGTAGAGTCTCAAATAGTGTTGTATCGTTAGTTTTCAAGAAGTTATGAATATAGATTCTCACACAGAGTTGTATCATTTGTTTTCAAGAAGTTCCACACGTAGTTTCTCCCACAGTGTTGGATGGTTTGTTTT
>NW_024433098.1:0-1079 GCF_017639785.1 Mesocricetus auratus | reverse complement strand
AAGTGAATCTACCCCCTTCAGGTTATACAAAACATTCCTCACAGTTGTGCCCTCCACATTGGGTAATTCCAGGTGTGGTTTAACTGGGAAGCAAGAATGACCATCACAAGTTCATATTGCTTACTGGAGTTAATCTTCATAAGTAAAGGAATGGTGTCCATTATTACACAGCTGTTATTCATTCTTCTCATGTTGTTACAACAAATTCTCACAGCTGGGTGATGGTTGCTCATGCCTTTAATCCCTGCACTCATGAGGCAGTGACAGAGGCAGAGGGAGAGAGATGTCTGTGATTCAAGGCCAGCCTGATTGATACATGTTTTCCAGTAAAGTCAGAGCTGATACACAGATAAATCCTTTCTTGAAAAAAACAACAGGAAGAAGACTTCCTTCCATTAAGTAGGTCAAGGAAGAGGTGCTTTTCTGTCCTCAGTGTCTCAGTGTTCCCAATATGGAGGTCAGGGTGATCGACTACATATATGGTAGCAGGAAGCAGAGCCAGGAAGGACCTTCTGAAAATGGGTTTTTCTTTCCTGCCTTTTGTTCCATCCATACTCACAGTCCCATGGATGACTCCACCAAAATTCCCTGGTTGCCCTGGACCTCCTCCTCACTTAATCCTCATTGAACAGTTTCTTCCTGATCCAATTATGTGTGTGCTATTTGTAGGTCCTCAGGACCTCTCAGTTCTCTTATGCTGACTGCCAAAAACAGCTTCTCATTATCTCATAATTTTCATCCTTCACTGGTGAGTTCTGTCCTCCTTAAACTTTGAACTTCCACACTTACTCTGCAAGGCCTAACATGTGACAGAATTCTGTCTTTGAAAGTGTGAGGAATGTATTCAAGAGTTACTGGAGAAGGGACTTTTGGGATGGTTGCCCTTAGAATGTGATCTGTAAATGCTTCCAACTTCTATTATCTCTCTACAGATTATGATGTATGGGGTCTCACCAAACACAGACAGGAAAGTAACTTCGGTGATTCAGTTCACTTAGAAATTCCCAGCCTAGCTCTCCTGAATGTCTGCTCCTATGCTGCTCTTCCTTCCACCGAGGGTAAACTTATCAATTGACTTT
>NW_024433097.1:0-13668 GCF_017639785.1 Mesocricetus auratus | reverse complement strand
CACGGGTTGGGCCAGTGCTTAGCTGTGGATCTGTTGGCCTTCCTTTGTGGTTTAATGGATGAAAGTTCTTTGATGACACCTAAGGTAGTCATCAACATGATTGCCCGGCAAGTGCCACTAAGGTGTCCTCTCCACTGTTACTCAGAGTTTAAGCACGGCTCATGCTTGTGGATTATTGGGAATTTCCTTAGAGCCATATTTCAGGCTAACCCAACAAATGCTCTCTCCATCTAAGGCTCCATTTCCTTGCTCAGTTCCCCTGCAGACAACCCCAACTTGACCATCCCAGACCCTCGTGCTCTCCTTCTACCTTCTCCAATCTAACAAAGACCTCATCCTTCACCGCTGTTCCAAATATACACAGGAGACCTTGTCTGTTTCCATTTTTGGGCGATGGGAGAATCCATGCATTTACTTTAGGGCTCTTCATGTTTTTTGGACTATCTGAAGTTGTAAAGTGTAGGCTGATTATCCTCTGCTTTATTTCGAATATCTACTTATGTGTGAGTACATGCGATACAGAGCTAAACAGGGAATTCTGAACTGTACTTTCTCTAGAGGCCAAAAGGCATAGGAGTATCTGCCCCATATCCTTAGCCATCAGGGAAATGAAAATCAAACCTCGTCTAAGATGTCATCTTTTACTGGTCAGAATGGCTAAGATCAAAACCATTAATGACAATTTATGCTGGAGAGGATATACTGTAAGGGGAACACTGTTCCTTTGCTGGAGCAAACTTGTAAGCCACTGTGGAATTATGGGAGGCCATTTCTCAAAATGTTGGGTATCAATCTACAACAAAGCACAGCATAACCATCCTTGGGCATATAACCAAAGGATACACAACCATACAACATGGACATTCGACCTATCAATATGCTCACAGAGTATTATTTGTAATGGCCAGAACCTGAAACTAACCTAGCTGACTCTCCCCTGGAAACTGGATAAGGAAAATGTGATACATATAAACAATGGGGTACGACTCAGCGGGGAATTCATTGATATCGTGAATTTGCATTCACATTGATGGATTTAGAAGACAACAATCCTGAGTGGGGTAACAGCAACACAGAACAACAAACATGGCACGGTTTTATTTTAACAGGTGTTTTCTCTCCTCTCCAAATTTTGAGCTCCCATGCTTACTCTGTAGGACTTTAAAACGAGAGAGTTTTTTCTTGTATATCAGAATATATTCAGTAGTTACTGAAGGAAAGGTGTTCTGATGGCTCCTCTTCATATGTGATCAGTAAAATGCTCCCCATACCTCTCCAGTTCATGATGTCTCAGGGACTCACTAAGCCAGGAGGAAAGGGAACAACCTCCACTCATTGGTTTCCAGCATAGGTCTCCTGAAAGTCTGTCCCTGATGCTTCTCCCACCTTCCATACAGGATAAATCAATCAACTTGATTGGAGCCCTGAAACGTTTCTTCCTCAGTAAAGCCCCTATTACAGGTGCATAATTAGTAACACCTGAGACTCTTCTCTGTTGCAGGTTCCCCTTTCCTCAAGAGTGTCAATTGAAAGGAAGCTAGGCTGTCACTGCAAGGCCCCTCATTTGTCAGAAAAGTGCTTTAACTTGTGGTCCTGAACTTGCTTCTGGAGAGTTGGAAGAGCCTCTCCTGGGCTAACTGGGAGCCACAGAAGCATTAAGCAGCGACACTTTTCTCATAGTCATGTCAAAATCGCCATTGGTAGTGCTTTTATTTTGTGTAGGTGATGCTCTGGGTGATTTAATGGAAACAAAGCATTCATGTCCCCATAGGATGAGGCTCATTTCTGGAACTACACGAGAGTCCACATAACAGAGAAAATCACTTGTCGTGTGGCAGGAGCTTACAGAGCAAATACACATGTAGTAGAGATAGTTCAGGATGGAGAGAGTTAGAGAGAGAGACACAGCAGGATTTGCACACACACACAAACACACAAACTAACACAAACATACAGAGAGAGATATGAAGAGACAGACATAGAGTGAGCAAGAGAGAAAGAGAAAGAAAAGAGAGAGAGTGAGAGAGAGAGACAGAGTGACATAGATTATGAGACAGACACAGATTGAGGGAGAGAGTGACATACATCAACATTAATGGAGAGATGAGATTGTGACAAGGCAACATGCAGACAGTTATCGTCATTCTAAACAGACATGCACAGCATTTGCTGGAGGTAAATACACAGATTGAAAGAGAGATGCTCTGCGACAGAGCTAGAAAAACAGACAGAAAGACAGTCAGGCTGACAAACAGACAGAAAGACAGGGACACTGTGTGTCACAGAGATATACATAGAAGAAAGAATCAGAGTTGCACACAGAGACTGACACAGAGCAAAAGAAAAAAGAGACAGACAGACAGAGAGACAGGCAGACAGAGATTGATAGAGATTCAAGTTGAGGGACACACAGAGAAGCATAGAGGAGATAGTTCCTTCCTAAACTATTAAATGAATGCCTGGAAGTTCTTTCCTCTAGGAAGAGGGCCTCATATCCTGTTTGGTAGCAGTCTCCTACGCAAGATCTATAATGTGTAGAATGTCAGTCAATCACAACTGGGAACTTTCTATCACAAAGCAAAAATGGTATGATTTTTCCCCTTTTTAAGAAACAAACAATCTGATTTCCTGACTTTGGTGTAACTAGAAGTTTTAGAAATAATAATATCAGCATCACATAATGCATGCTATATATAGAGCAAAAGAAACAAAAGACAGCTAATTCCTTCTGCTGAGTGGGTATGATTTGACGGTAGCCCAGCTACAACACACACACATGGAAATGCTGTCTTCAAACTTTGGTACCTAAATCATCAGGGAGCTTGGTTGGGATTAACAACTTAATCTATGACTCCAGTATTAATTTAGAAAGAGCTGTCAAAGGAGAACTGAAAGAGTCAGGCAGAGGAGGAAAAGTTATGGGCAGCAAAGTCCCAGCCTTTGAGCCTGTCTCCCTGAGAGAGTTGATTTTAACAGTGCAGGGGATGGAAGAATTATTTTTCCAATATCTAAAAACGGACCCACATTTCAGGTGGGGAAAGTATGGATTCTCAATAAATCAACGTCCTTCTCCTTTTTGAAAACCCATAAAGTTTAGCAAAGACTAGCCTCCCAAAAGACTCTGCCAGATGCAGTTGTCTTCCTCACCTTTGGCATCTACTCTGCCAAATCCAGGTGCCAAGAAAGAGTAGTCAAGCTTTGTGTGAATGGAGCAGGCATGAGAATGCTAACCTGTGAGGAGCCGCCCTCGCTATCGCTATTGCCGTTAGAAGATGGCGCTGACATCTGCTGTCAGTTGGAGTTAACCGTTTAAGCTGTGCCTCTCCCGTGGCATCATCTGGGGTGATGTGCAAACCACCAATCCCGGCTCTACACGTCTCACTCGGAGCTCCTAGGCTTATATAAGGGGCTGGGTTTCTTAGCTTGGGGTCTCCCTCTAAGAAGCTGATCATCTATCTCTCAAGATGCATTAAAGCTTTACTGCAGAAGGATCCGAGTGTTCTGCGTCGTTCTTGCTGGCGAGACGGTAGCGCGGGACATCTGGTGCCGAAACCCGGGAACTCTTCAACATCGCCGGCGTCGCGGGAGACCCCTCGGAAGACGGGGCAGATTCAGAACTGCAGGGACGTAAGTTCAGAGAGGTATGCTTTATCCTGAATACCCCCTTTCTCGACTTTGGCCTTAGTTTGTCATCACCGTGGGACGGGTCAGTGGAGGCTTTGGTGCTAGTCCTGTTTGTCCTTCTCCTTCATCGTGGCTGGTGCTGACAGAACGGTGCTGTCAGTCTGGTGCTGTCAGTCTGGTGCTGTCAGTCTGGTGCTGTCAGTCTGGTGCTGTCAGTCTGGTAACGGAGTTGAGCGCCGTTTTTAGATAAGCCGCTAGCGCGATGGGGTTGTCACAGTCAGTGGTTACTGCCCTACAGACTGTGCTAAAACAAAGAGATCTTAAAATTGCACCACGAACACTTCAAAATTTTGTGAAGGAGGTAGATAGAGTGGCACCATGGTATGCTTGTTCCGGGTCCCTCACTGTGGCCTCATGGAACAAGCTAGGTAAAGAACTAGACAGGAAGCATGCAGAAGGAGATCTCCACTTAGGTACCAAAGCCATTTGGAAGCTAGTTAAAAACTGCTTGGAGGATGAGGCCTGTCACCCTGCTATAATAGAAAGTCAGGGAACCTTAGAGGAAGTTCAGGATAGCATGTCAGAAACTGAACGGAGTGAGAGAATGGGAGCTCGCAAAAGGAAAGACATGTCTAAGAAAAAAGGCCCTCCCAAGAAGTTAAGAAAGGGGAGAGAAAGAAGGGAGTGATCATTCACCCCCTAACAAATCTAAGAAAAAGAAAAAGCCAGAATCTAGTCTATACCCTACAGTAGAGCTAGAAGCCTTGGAGCTAGATAATTCTGATTCTGACACTCTGTATTCTAGCGAAGAAGGTGGTCTAGAGGAGGAGGTGGCACGGTATGAGGAAGAAAGATATCACCCTGATAGACACCGGCCACTGAAAACAAAAATGAATGTGAGGCCACCGCCTATAAATCCGGCGGGCTCACGCCCCTCAGCGCCTCCGCAGTATGAGCTTCGGCTGAATACTGGTACTGACTCCTTTTTACCTTTAGAGGAACGGAGAAAAATACAAGTAGCTTTTCCAGTATTCGAGAATGCGGAAGGCGGAAGAGTACATACCCCTGTAGATTACAATCAAATCAAAGAATTGGCCGAATCCGTTCGTAATTATGGGGTCAATGCTAACTTTACCACATTACAGGTGGAAAGGCTTGCTAATTTTGCCATGACTCCCACTGACTGGCAGACGACAGTGAAAGCAGTGCTTCCCAACATGGGACAATACATGGAATGGAAGGCTCTCTGGTATGATGCAGCCCAGGCACAAGCTAGAGTTAATGCCACGGCTGAAGATGAGAATCAGAGGCAGTGGACATTTGAAATGCTGACAGGTCAGGGTCAACATGCCCTTAATCAAACCAACTACATCTGGGGTGTCTATGGTCAGGTGTCGGCCGCCGCTATTAAAGCATGGAAGGCCCTCACAAAAAGGGAGAGTCCAGTGGACACCTTACAAAGATTGTCCAAGGACCCCAAGAGCCATTTTCAGACTTTGTGGCCAGAATGACAGAGGCCGCCAGTCGCATCTTTGGTGATTCAGAACAAGCTATGCCCCTGATTGAGCAACTTGTCTATGAACAAGCAACCCAGGAATGTCGGCGGCTATCGCCCCTCGCAAAAGCAAAGGTTTACAAGATTGGCTCAGAGTGTGCAGGGAGCTGGGGGGACCCCTAACCAATGCAGGACTAGCTGCCGCCATTTTACAAACGCACAGGCGTAGAGATTTATCTAGTCGAAAAGCTTGTTTTAATTGTGGGAGAATGGGGCACCTTAAGAAAGATTGTCAAGCCCCTGAAAGAACAAGAGAATCGAAGCTTTGCCATCGTTGTGGTAAAGGTTATCATAGGGCTAGCGAATGCAGGTCAGTCCGGGATGTAAAAGGGAGGCTTCTGCCCCCTATTGAAGAACCCAAGGTACCCCAATCAAAAAACGGGTCACGGGGCCCATGGTCCCAGGGCCCTCAGAAATATGGGAACCAATTTCAGAAAAGCAATCAAGAGGAAGTAGAGGTTTCCGAGGAACCCCCGGAATGGACTTGCGTGCCGCCTCCGACTTCTTACTCATGCCCCAAATGAATGTTCAACCGGTCCCAGTCCATTCCCCTGGACCTTTGCCCCCTGCCACCATTGGGCTTATTCTGGGCCGTGGCTCCTTAACTTTACAGGGACTCATTATATATCCTGGAATTGTTGACCCGTATCATAAAGAGGAGATTCAAGTTCTCTGTTCTAGCCCTCGGGGTGTATTTTCTATAAAGCAGGGAGATAGAATTGCACAACTGGTGTTGCTGCCCTCCCTCGGGGATGGAGAAACCTACACTTTACAAAAAAGGGCTATGGGATCTTCTGGAAGTGATTCAGCCTATCTGGCTATACCCCTAAATGAGAGACCTACAATAAAATTGTTAATTAATGGAAAAGAATTTGAAGGGATAATGGATACGGGAGCAGACAAAAGCATTATTTCACTCCATTGGTGGCCGAAGTCTTGGCCCACTGTTGTTTCATCTCATTCTCTACAAGGTCTTGGATACCAGTCCTCTCCTGCCATCAGTGCCTCAGCCTTAACCTGGCGGAATGCTGAGGGCAAACAGGGATGTTTTACCCCCTATGTGTTGCCACTCCCTGTAAATTTATGGGGACGGGATGTGTTACAAGCCATGGGCATGACCCTAACTAATGAATACTCCCCCCAGGCATCAGCCATTATGGCAAAGATGGGGTATACAAACGGTAGAGGCTTGGGTAGGCAAGAACAAGGCAGAATAAAACCCATTACGCAACACGGAAATCGGGGTAGAAAAGGACTGGGTTTTATTTAGGGGCCGTTGAGGCTTCACGACCCATACCATGGAAAACAGAGGAGCCGTTATGGGTCTCTCAATGGCCTCTATCCTCTGAAAAATTAGAGGCTGTCACAAGATTAGTGCAAGAACAGGAACGGCTGGGGCATCTAGAGCCTTCTACCTCCCCATGGAATACACCAATTTTTGTTATTAAGAAGAAATCTGGGAAGTGGAGATTACTCCATGACCTGCGGGCCATTAACAATCAGATGCATCTTTTTGGCCCTGTTCAAAGAGGCCTTCCTTTGCTTTCTGCACTTCCTCAAGATTGGAAGCTTATTATTATAGATATTAAGGATTGTTTCTTCTCTATTCCACTTTACCCACGGGATAGACCAAGGTTTGCCTTCACTATCCCTTCTCTTAATCATATGGAACCAGACAAGAGATTTCAGTGGAAGGTACTGCCGCAAGGCATGGCCAATAGCCCAACAATATGTCAGCTGTATGTGCAGGAGGCTTTGGAGCCAATTAGGAAGCAATTTACATCTTTAATCGTTATCCATTATATGGACGATATTCTTATTTGTCACAAAGAGTTAGATGTTTTACAAAAGGCTTTCCCCATGCTGGTGGCTGAATTAAAACAGTGGGGATTAGAGATTGCCTCAGAAAAGGTTCAAATTGCAGATACAGGCCTCTTTTTGGGCTCAATGATTACTCCCAAAAATATAGTTCCTCAGAAAATAGAAATTCGCAAAGACCACTTACAAACATTAAATGATTTTCAGAAACTTCTGGGAGATATAAATTGGTTGAGGCCCTTTTTAAAAATTCCATCTGCTGATCTAAAACCCCTCTTCGATCTCCTGGAGGGTGAGCCTCATATCTCCTCACCCAGAAAATTTACCCCTGCCGCCCACCGAGCCTTACAGATGGTGGAAGAGGCCTTACAGGAAGCACAATTACAACGTATTGAGGAGTCACTACCTTTTAATCTGTGTGTTTTTAAGACAGCTCAATTGCCAACTGCAGTCCTGTGGCAACATGGACCATTACTTTGGATTCATCCAAATGCTTCCCCTGCTAAGATTATTGACTGGTACCCTGATGCTGTTGCACAGCTCGCGCTTCGCGGAATAAAAGCAGCTGTTACACATTTTGGCAGGGATCCTGATTCCTTGATTGTGCCTTATACTGCTGCACAAGTTCAGACCTTGGCAGCCACATCTAGTGATTGGGCAGTTTTAGTTACTTCCTTTTCAGGACAAATTGATAATCATTTTCCAAAGCATCCAATTTTACAGTTTGCCCTAAACCAGGCTATAGTGTTTCCACAAGTGACAGCTAAAGACCCACTCCCAGATGGGACTGTGGTGTACACTGATGGATCAAAAACTGGTATGGGAGCTTATGTGGTCAAGGATAGGGTTATATCTAAACAATATAATGAAACTTCACCTCAAGTTGTAGAATGTCTGATAGTACTGGAGGTTCTTGAGGCTTTTCCAGGACCCCTCAATATTGTATCAGATTCCTCTTATGTGGTTAATGCAGTTAATCTCCTTGAGATAGCTGGAATAATAAGATCCTCCAGCAGAGTTGCTAACATCTTTCAAAAGATACAAGCTGCCTTGTTAAATAGGAGATTTCCTGTTTTCATTACCCATGTCCGAGCACATTCTGGACTCCCAGGTCCCATGTCCTTAGGGAATGACTTAGCGGACAAGGCTACAAAGCTGGTGGCCGCTGCCTTGTCTACCCATGCACAAGCAGCAAAAGAATTCCATCAGCGCTTTCATGTGACGGCTGAGACCTTGCGCCGTCGTTTTGCTCTATCCAGGAAAGAGGCTAGGGAAATTGTTACTCAATGCCAGAATTGCTGCGAATTCTTACCTACTCCCCACATGGGAATAAACCCACGTGGCATTAGACCATTGCAGATGTGGCAGATGGATGTTACTCATATTCCCTCTTTTGGAAGGCTTCAATATGTTCATGTTTCTGTTGACACCTGTTCTGGCGTAATGTTCGCCACACCCCTAACAGGGGAAAAGGCCTCATATGTGATTCAACATTGCCTTGAGGCCTGGAGTGCTTGGGGAAAACCCAGAATTTTAAAAACAGACAATGGACCAGCATATACCTCTCAAAAATTCCGACAGTTTTGTCGGCAAATGGATGTTACCCATCTAACTGGCCTACCTTATAACCCTCAAGGACAGGGCATTGTGGAACGTGCCCATCGTACACTCAAATCATATCTGATTAAACAAAAGGGGAGTATTGAGGATGTTCTACCCTCGGTACCAAGAGTTGCTGTATCCATGGCACTTTTTACCCTTAATTTCTTGAACTCTGATGCCCAAGGCCACACTGCGGCCGATCGCCACAGTTTAGAGCCTGATAGGCCAAAAGAAATGGTAAAATGGAAAGATGTCTTGACTGATCTCTGGAAAGGCCCGGATCCTATTCTTATAAGATCCAGGGGAGCTGTGTGTGTTTTTCCACAGGAGGAAGAAAACCCCCTGTGGATCCCTGAAAGACTCACTCGAAGAGCTCCTTCACAACTCCAGAATAAGAAGGATGGAGGCCAAGTGGGTGATGAAGACTCTCCTACTCGGGATGATGGTTCCTAGTATGATGGGAGAGTTACGGTGGGCCATCATGTCTACCTTCCCCTACCGATGCCAGTGATGCATAATGCCCAGGTGTTCCCTAGATTTTTCACAACTAATAGAGAGTTGGGGCTTGCCTTTTTGCCTTTAGATCCTCAGATACAGAGTTTTCAGGATGAGAGAACCTTGTCATTAGTAGGAAGCTTGTGCTTTACTGTGATTTCTTCATTAAAGGATAATTTTATTCATATGGATCCAGAAAGATCTAATGCTAATCCTTTTGAATTAATGGAAGCTGTACTGATCTTTCTCCTATGATAGTGAGAAGGGACAGATTACTTTTGATTGGAAAGGGGCATTAGGCAACAGTCTGAGTGAGGGACAGAGCTATGGATCATCTGATTGGTCCTCCTCCAATGTTAAGTATACCCCTTTTAAGAGAACTAATTATTCAGCTGCCCTTTATTTGGGTTGTGAGTAATGATACCTTAGGTAAGAATCAGAAAGAAATAAATTGCTCTGCTTAGAATTGTTTTTATGCATTATGCTGGGATGCTATTAAGCACCCTTTTGCTTTGGTAATGCGCATGCCTCGATTTGTTCCAGTTCCTGTTGAGACGCCAAGTAATTTGAGTTTGTTTAGGGAAAAGCGAGATTTTTGGGATCTCTGCTATTATTGTGGGCCTGATAGCCACCGCCGCGGTTACTGCTTCGGTTACCGCCTCGGCCCTTGCACTTTCTGCCACTGTGCAGACAACTCAAACCATTAATGAACTATAGGCCACTGTGACCATGGTCCTAGATAAACAGGCCACTGCCAATTCTCAGATACAAGGAGGCCTGATGTTGGTAAACCAACAGATTAATTTGGTTCAGGAACAATTGGATATATTGTGGCAGATGGCCCAATTGGGATGTGAACAAAAGTTGCCTGGCCTTTGTGTCACTTCAGTACAATATGAGAATTTTACAAGAGCAGCTAACCTGTCACAAGCTCTGTCTCAACATTTATTACAGAATTGGACTTTTGAGTTTGAGCAGACACTCCGTGAGTTGAGAATGGCGATCCTGCAAGTGAATTCGACGCATCTGGATCTTTCTCTGATGGAAGGCCTCTCCTCCTGGATTTCATCTGCATTTTCTTATTTTAAGGAATGGGTGGGGGTAGGATCATTTAGCCTAGTTCTCTGCTGTGGAATAGTGTTGATGCTTTGGATGGTGTGTAAGCTCAGAGCCCAAACAAAAGAGACAAAGTGGTGGTGGCACAAGCACTTGCTGCCTTAGAACACGGAGCCTCCCTGACATTTGGTTAACCATGTTAAAGCAATAGGTCGCTGGCCTCCCAGCTCTTGCACCCCACGAGGCTAGTCTCATTGCACGGGATAGAGTGGGTAGGCTTCAGCAGCCCAAGGAGTTGCAAGGCTAAGCACTGCACAGGAGAGGTCTGCGGTATAACGACTTTCTCCTGGGAGATAAGTCATCTTGCATGAAGGTTCTATGTCATGATCTCCTTCCCCCAGAAAAACGACATCGGACTGGTCAGGGCTCCCTCTGGGGATAAGACCCTGGAGAGGAGCTTTGTACATGTTCCGAATTTGCACATGGGGATTTGACCTCTATCTCCACTCCAAAGTTGTGGGTGTCCTATTGCTTCAAAAATAAATGAATAGGGGAGATGTGAGGAGCCGCCCTCGCTATCGCTATTGCCGTTAGAAGATGGCGCTGACATCTGCTGTCAGTTGGAGTGTAACCGTTTAAGCTGTGCCTCTCCCGTGGCGTCATCTGGGGTGATGTGCAAACCACCAATCCCGGCTCTACACGTCTCACTCGGAGCTCCTAGGCTTATATAAGGGGCTGGGTTTCTTAGCTTGGGGTCTCCCTCTAAGAAGCTGATCATCTATCTCTCAAGATGCATTAAAGCTTTACTGCAGAAGGATCCGAGTGTTCTGCGTCGTTCTTGCTGGCGAGACGGTAGCGCGGGACACTCTCCGAACTCACACAACCTGAGCACTACTGGATGAAATAATAAAGGCTTCTTCAAACAGAAACACCACAGAATCCACAAAATTGTTGTCAAATATTTTATTCATTTTTTAGTGTTTGATTTACAGAAATGGATACACCCCGAGATACAAGAGGAGGACTTCATTCCTCTGGATCTCCAGTTAAGGAATTTGAGAAGTCTCCCACCTATGCTGACAGCTGAACTTATGGAACTGCTCCTCTACAGGAGCCCCAACTGCTTGGTCCAACTGAGTCAACGGTCCAGTCGCCACACACTGGGTCTGGACAGAAAAACTGTCTTCCTTCCTCTTCCTCGTCCTTGTAAGCACACATTCATGTTTGTTTTCTGCTTTGGTCTAAATCCTTGATCATATGCTCTGCTCAGTCTTATCCAGACAGGTTCCTCAAAAGAAACCCTGTTGGGATGTGCTTGGGGCCAACAACCCCACTGATTACCCAGTATCATACTCAATATAATGGAAGCAAACCAGTACAGCATCTGGGTAGAGAATCCCAGAACGCAGTACTCTCCCTACCCAAAACTGCCATTCAACACATTTCCAGGGTTATTAAATATCTGAGCTCCCATGCTCTCTTTCCATAGGTTCTCTGAAAAAGCTACAGTGTTCCACAGTCTACCCAGGTGTCCTTGGAAACAATGCTGGCTGCTGCTTATTGAATGCGCCTGTAGGTCAGAGCTGAGAAGATCCTAAGATTGCTTGAGGCGTTTGGGAGGGGGCTCCAGTAAAGAGCAGTGAGCAGAAGCCAGGGAGCTGTATGCTTCAGCCAGCAAGTTGGGATATGAGCCCAACATTGTCTTCCAGCTTGAAGTCTCAGAGACTTCAGAAGCATGAGATGTAATGAAATCCAGCGCCTGGGGTTTCAGCTGCCCTGAACTGTGGAGGTCAGCCAGGACGAGAGTGTGGGCAGCAGTCTCCACGGAGTGGTCCTTGTAGAGGGCATCCTCGCTCATGACCTTCAAACGCTCCAGGCCATACTTGTGGGCAGCTGCAAGCAGAATATCTGCCATGCTGTGGAGATCCGATGCCTTCCCAGTGTAAATTAAGCCATCATTGCCCTGAAGCCTTGAGGCTCCAGATCGTGGATCTCAATGCGGTTTGTTCTGCTCTCCTCCATGTCATGTCCAAACATGGCTCTGAAAACTGGAGAGCGAGCTGCTAAGATGGTCTTGTGAGCATGGAATTCCTGGCCAGCTACCACCAGGCAGCAGTCTGTGAAGAAGGAATTCTCCCACAGCTCTCCTAGTTCATCTGCCAGAGTTCACCTTGGATCCTTGATCCCGGGCATCGTGGTCTTGTCAGAGAAGCCTAAGGAATCTTGGGCCACAGTTCACCTTGCATCTTAGGCTGAGTTCATTGTCTTCGAGCAGCCAAGGCTCCTGGGACAAGAGGAAATCTCAAAGGATGAACTTTCTGAATCCTCATTGCTGATTTTGCTGGAATCTGAAGGATCTTGGGCTCTTCATGCCTTGTGTTTTCTCTCCTTCGGAATCGATGATCCAAAACTGGAACTTTGCCCACACTGGTCTCCTTGGGCAGCTGAGCAACGTTAGGTAAACTGACAAATAGCCCTTGCTTTTGTCATCCATCCCGTTCGGGTGTGTTTTCAAACTCCATCTAGTTTTGTCCCTGGCTTCTGAGGAGAAGGTTGGGCTTTCAATGGCTTCCCTCTTTTCCCGCAGGATAGAACAGAATTGGCCGATGGTCCAACTGTAGGTGAATTTCTGCAAACTGACTTCTGTGAAGCCCCAGCTCTTGGCTGCCAGGTCCACTGACAAATCTGCTAGTGGTAGTTTGACAGTTAACCTGGCTTCAAAATGAATAGGAAGGGCGTTTTCTTCTTCAACTTGGAGGTCCCAATTATAGATAAAAGTAACAAAAAAATAAAAGACCAGAGACTTCTATTGGGTCTCAACATCAATCTGAAGGTCAGGCAAGCAAAGCAGCCAAGCCACTAGCTCTTGCCTCTACCTCAGGCTCCATGTGCTCTCCCCAGCATCACACCGCTACCTCTCCTCAGCCTAACTGGAGATCATCTTGAGCCTGACTACTGAAAGACACTGCTCTAATCGTTTATACCACTCTATTGCTGGGATCAAGGGCATGAGCTCTGTTACTCTGTTTGGTGGTTCAATCTACTGTGGCCCTGGGTACACTTGAACACACAGATGTCCACCTGCCATTGTCCCACGAGTCCTCAGAGGAAACGTGTCTGCCTGGATTCACTGGCTAAGCAGTATGGTTGCTTTGCTCTTTTGATCACCAGTGGCTTCAGAAATGGTAAACTATATCACTGCAGACATATATTTAGAATTTTGTTTTCTCCTTTCCTCTGTATCCCAACTTTTTGGGGCTGGAGACTTGGGACTCTCTGAAATTTTCTATCCAGATTTCAATGTTAGATTCAGAGAAGACTGATTGAGCTTTTAGGCATAGCTGCAATCTCATCACTACACTGTTTCCTTTTCTAGATTGAATCTTAGGTCAACATGTAACTACTTTTACAATTTTACTCAACTATTGGATGGTTTGGAGCACTTAATGCTCTCATATAAAAAAAGGTTGTACCAGGTTTCACTGGAGAAACAGAACAGATAGAAAGAAACTCTGACC
>NW_024433096.1:0-588 GCF_017639785.1 Mesocricetus auratus | reverse complement strand
CTCCCTAGGGAAATGAGGGGATAATGGGGGGGTTCGGGGGAGAGCACGGGAGGAGGGGAGGGAATGGGAGAGGGACCTGGAACTGAATTGTGAAGCAACCTCGTTTCTTATCTAAATTTAAACTGGAAAATAAAATAAAAAAATAAAAAAAGATATTCAACATAAAAGTACAGAAAACATATTCAACAAAATCATAGAAGAAAACTTCCCTAACCTAAAGAAAGATATGCCTATGAAAGTACAAGAATCTTACAGAACACCAAATAGGCTCGACCAGAAAAAGAAGTCATCTCGCCATATAATAATCAAAACATCAAACTTACAGAGTAAAGAGACAATAATAAAAGCAGCTAGAGAAAAAGGCCAAGTAACATACAAAGGCAGACCTATCCGAATTACACCTGACTTCTCAATGGAAACGATGAAAGCCAGAAGATCCTGGACAGATATCTTACAAACACTAAGGGAACAAGGATGCCAGCCCAGACTACTGTATCCAGCAAAACTCTCAATTACCATAGATGGAGAAAACAAAATATTCCATGACAAACCCAGATTTAAACAATACGTATCCATGAATCCAGCTCT